>NC_052500.1:63271977-63409993 GCF_016617805.1 Bactrocera tryoni | reverse complement strand
AATTTTTTTTCTGTTATTTTTTCAAAAAAATTTATTGAAAAACGTTATATAACCGATCATTTATTTATTAAATTTATTTATTTTTTTATCAAATCTCCAATATTTGTCGCTACTTCAATTTCACACTATTTGTAATTTAAAAATATTTAATTTATAGCATTTTCCGATAAAACCTTGACCTTTGGCGCTTGCCACTAAAAAAAACTAAAAAGATTACAAAAAAAACGAACGGAAAATGGCAAAATCTGTCTGAAAATCGTTTTTTGAAGTTATAAATTCAGCTTGCGGCGCTTGGCGCCTGCAAGTGTGCTACCTCCAAATGCATATACATCAAAACAGAAATTGTTGACAACAATGCTGAGCACAACAGCGCAAGTATGCCAACATGCAAGCGACGCACACTCACACACACGCATATGAGCCACCACGAAAGATCCGCCACCAGTCACCGACGAACAACAAAGAATGTCAAAAGTTATTTTCTTTGCTGACTTTTGGAAAAGTAAATCTTTAAGGCGAAACAGTGCTGTGCGGGTGCGGCGGCAGAGCGTGAACCGCGAATGCACACAACAACGGTATGTGTGAGAGAGGAAGTGGTTGCAATGCGCAGGGAGTGTCGAGCGCAGCAGAGAGCCGGTACAACTACCGCAATTGCACTGCAGTGAAACAGCAATTTGTGTGCAGCGCCTAAACATGTGCTAAGTTGCCTTTAATATTCCAGTTTTTTGTTTTTTTTGTATAACAGCAATATTTTTTTTGGTTTTTTTGGTTTTTTTGCTGATATACATATATATATATAGATGTATATATGTATATATATTTTTTTTTAATTTTTACATTTGTTGCCAGACCATGCCATTGCTGCAAGGCTACATGAGGCCGTCAAGCTGCCAACAACTAGATAAGTACAATGGCAACAATAAAGAGAACACCAAGTGTTCACTGTTGGCAGAAAAATTACGATTCAGATTTTAGTGGGTCTTTGCGGTGTGCAGGCATAGGATGCTGTGTGTTAGCATTCGACGCGTCGGGGCCACCGTGCAACACTTGGCTTAGTCGCACGAAAGCAAGAGTGTAAAGAAAGGGATAAGCGTTGCAGCGAGCTGTGCGCTTAACGGATTTCGAGAAGTATACCTATGTATATGTGTATGGTCTGGGTAGCAGATCAGACGTTTGGCTGCTTGGCTTGTCGGAACTGCTTGCTTTGTGTGAAGAATTCCGTTTTGAAGAAAGAAACTTGAAAATAAAGCAGAAAACTGTTGGTATTGCGAGTTTTAGCAATTTTTATCCAAGTATTTAGCTTGAATTTATGCAAAAACAAAAGTTCATCGAATGGACGTATAAGCGCTAAAATGCAGACCATGAGATATACATTGTGACGAAAAAGTACTAAAAAATTGTAATTTAAATTACCCGGGTAATCGAATGATCGTCGATAACACCCCTTGTTCTGGACGTTCTTCGACCTCGTCAACTGATAAAAATACTAAAAAGTGAAGGATACGGTGCTTGAAACCCGTCAGGCAAGTGCAAGAGGGATGGCAAGAGAGCTCGATAGCTCTCGTGAGTCCGTTTGAATGATTTTGCTCGATATTTTGGAAATAAAATGCGTTCTTACTCGACTCGTCCCGAAAAAGCTGAATTTTTTTCAAAAAGAATACCCTAAAGAGGTCTCTTTGGACTTACATGGCCTTATGAGTTTGACATACAATCGAGCCGAAATCAAAAAACCCACGCCAAGACTTCTCAAAAATCAAGTCAAGCTGTTCATTGCTTTTTTCGATATTCGGGATTTGGTGCATCGTGAACTGGTTCCAGAGTGGTAGATGGTTAATAAGGAGTTCTATTTGGCCGTATTGAGGCGTTTCCGTGAGAACAGCCGTCAAAAATGGCCGGAATTGTGGAAGAACAATAGTTTTGCTTATTTCTGGGTACAAACATCCATTATGAATTGAAAATTATTTTAAAAGTTGCGTTAATGGAGGAATTATTAGATGAAGCTTGTTCCCAAACGCTCGCAAACACTTTGCTAGGCCCTCAAGCAGTAATTTTAAAATCTTTGAAAGCAGCCGTATACAATTCAAAAGTAAGGAAATCGGATGCCATATTAATTTGAATCAAGCGACATTGAAAGATCACTTTGCATGTCAACAGTGCTGCTTGGAAGCTACAAAAAGCATCCGTTTTTTCTTCGGGATGTGACTAATGAACAAAAATGGATCCATTACAACAACCCTGAACGTAAAAATAATATGTGAAACCTGATCAATCAGCCAAAGCAAAGGAATGCTCCGACGTTCGCTAGCTTTTATATTTCTGGATTCGGGAACACTAGTGTTGCAATTTGGCAACTGACAACTTTAACGTAAAGTTCGACATTTTTGATGTTATAATTATTCGAACACTTTGCCATACGAGCGCTATTAACTAACGATGTATTGATGGAGCTAATTCAATTTTTGGTGATAAAGCTCCACTGATGGAGTCAGGTATCTCGGTAGTATGGTGAATGCAATAGAGGACAAAGATCTTCCCAAGACGAATTTTGTAAAGATCGTCCAAAAGCAGTTGTTGTTCCGGAAACATTTAATGCTGTGCGGAAGAAATATTGCAACTTTGTCATGTGACCTATCGTGGGTTTGAGACAACTACTAAACTACAACTAAAGCCACATTGATAAGGTCCAATCAGTTTGTTGACGGTGGGCTTTAATCTTTCACACAATACGCTCGATAGAACCTTATACGGGATGTTGAGGAGGCTTATCCCACGGTAGTTGGCGCCGATTGAGGGGTCTCCCTTTTTGTGGATTGGGCAGAGCACACTTAAATTCTAATCGTTGGGCATGCTTTCGTCCGACCATATTTTACAAAGAAGCTGATGCATGCTTCTTA
Source organism: Bactrocera tryoni (assembly GCF_016617805.1). Lineage (NCBI taxonomy): Eukaryota > Metazoa > Arthropoda > Insecta > Diptera > Tephritidae > Bactrocera > Bactrocera tryoni. The sequence continues at coordinate 63,407,099 of NC_052500.1, read as the reverse complement.
TCAGTTCTTCTCCGCCGTGTTTGAATAGCTCGGCCGGCAATCCATCGGCCCCCACCGCTTTGTTGTTCTTCAGTCGGGTAATTGCTACTCAAACTTCTTCATCGTCGGGCAATGGAACGTCTGCTCCATCGTCATCAATTGAGGAATCGGGTTCGCCTTCTCCTGGCATTGTACTTTCACTGCCATTCAGCAGGCTGGAGAAGTGTTCCCTCCATAATTTTAGTATGCTTTGGACATCGGTCACTAGATCACCTTTGGGGGTTCTACAAGAAACTTCTCTTAGCCGCCACATCTTTTCGTAGAATTTTCGAGCATTACCCCTGTCGGCCAGCTTGTCAAGCTCCGTACTCACGCATTTCGGCCTCTTTCTTTTTCTGTCTGCAAATGCGTCTCGCTTCCCTCTTCAACTCTCGGTATCTATCCCATCCCGCACGTGTAGTCGGTCGTAACATTTCGAGGTAGGTAGTCTGTTTTCCCTCCGCTGCGACATGGCACTCCTCGTCGTACCAGCTGTTCTTTAGCATTTTCCAAAAATTAATGGTTTCGGTTGCAGCTGTACTTAAGGAATTTGAAATGCTGTCACACAGTTTACTTATACCGAGCTGTTGACGAGTGCTCTCAGAGAGCAGGAGTGTAAGCCGAGTAGAAAATCGTTCGGCTGTCTGTTGTGATTGCAGCTTCTCAACGTCGAACCTTCCGTGTGTTTATTGCCGTGCGTTTTTTGCTGCACAGAGGCGGGTGCGAATCTTAGCTGCAACAAGATAGTCGATGTTAGGACCTCGGAGCGCACGCACTTCTAAAACACTGGCGACGTGTCTTCCGTCTGTCACAACGTGATCGATCTGGTTGGTGGTTTTTCGATCCGGAGACAGCCAGGCGGCTTAATGAATCTTCTTATGCTGAAATCTAGTACTACAGATAATCATATTTCGAGCCCCGGCGAAGTCGATCAGCCTCAACCCATTCTGCGGAGTCTGAGTTTACCGACCGTAGTGCCAAAAGTACCTTCTTGCCCACTCTGGCTTATAAAGCTTACTAGCTTCTGCAAATTAGTCTTAAATCAATAAATCCTTCAAAATACAAGTCCAAAATACATACGTCTGTTGGATGTATGCCTAGAATTGTTGAACAGTTTGGTATTTGCCACTGAAAATTCAAACTTCAAAGCAAGATTTCATTAAAAATATTTATCGATACTAAATACGTCCATTGGATGTATGTGAAAATTTTAAGAAATACTAACTTTACTGAAAATTATTTTCAAGGCTTTGAATTGTTGAACAGTTTGGTATTTGCCACTGAATATTCAAACTTCAAAGCAAGATTTCATTAAAAATATTTATCGATACTAAATACGTCCATTGGATGTATGTGAAAAATTTAAGAAAAACTAACTTTACTGAAAATTATTTTCAAGGCTTTGAATTGTTGAACAGTTTGGTATTTGCCACTGAATATTCAAACTTCAAAGCAAGATTTCATTAAAAATATTTATCGATACTAAATACGTCCATTGGATGTATGTGAAAATTTTAAGAAATACTAACTTTACTGAAAATTATTTTCAAGCCTCCAAAATAATTATCAAAACTATGTATATACATAAATTAGACGTATGAATAAAAAAATTCATATTTAAGTTTGCATAAAAGCGTTAGTCATAAAAAATAAAATCACAAAAAAGTGCTTATTCAAATAATATATGAAAATGCTAACCATTCTTACCAATTATTATTATTATCACCACATAGTACATTATACTAGCATAAAGTAAGTACATGCCATAGCACCCACTTGCGCCCACAACCTCATCAGCATTTCTGCAAATTATAATATTCCTCTGTCTGCATTGTGTGCTTTGTGCATTGTTCTATTGTGTTATTGAAATTCAAACGCCCTCTGTGAACAAGATAATTAAAGTCTTCATAAAAATTTCTCAAGAAAGTGCCTAGTTGCGTTGCACAAAAGTGTATGTCTTGCTATGCATTGCCGCATTTTTTCTAGCATTGCTGCATTTCTTATTTGAACTTAGCCTGCTTGTCGAGCGGCTGCTTTATTGTTTGGGGACCAAATTAATGGCATTCGAGGTTCAAGCGGGCAAGGCGAGTCAAGCGCACAGCGCGAAGGTGCTCCTTCAGTCTAACAAACACACACACACAAACACTTACATGCTTATGTATATGTATGTAAATGGAAGCGGAAGTGGGCTATGCATTTTCTACATGTGTGTGTGAATTTTTCTTGGTATGTCTATGTATGCGTGTATGGATGTGTAAGCACAAAGGCGCGCTTGCAAAAGCATGGCAGCACTGAAAAGGCATAACAGCATGCAAGCGAGGCACTAAAGGCAGAAGAAGAAGCAGCAGAAGAATAGAACTAACGGCATAGTCAAATACAAATACAGAGAAGGAAATAAAACAAAAAAAAAACAACGAAAAAGCACACAAAAAAGTGGCATCCACAAATGAAACAGCTTGAGTTGTAAGAGAAAATTAAAAGGAAAAAAAATGTAAGGCATCCTTTAACTTGGCGCTGCATGCTGCAGCTGCATTGTGGCACTACACGTTTGCAAGAAATTTATGCATACTCGTACATCCTTTTGCATTCGTATTATTTAAGTCGCACTGCCAGTATTACATATGTAGATATATGTATATACATATGTATTCTCACACATATTTGTATTCTCAAACTTATACATATTATATATGCATGATGTATGTTTGTCGCCTTACTTGAGTTGCGCTTGTGCTTTCTCCACTGAAACCTTGACCGATTTAACAATAACAACAAACGCTAACATGTGCAGATTCACTTTCAATTGCCTGGCAAGCGCTTTCTATCTCTCATGGCATCTTACTTTTTTGTGTCTCTTTTAATATGCCTTTCTTTTGATTATGTAATTTCAATGATAATATATTGCATTACAGCAGAAAAAGTGGCATCTTAACGCTATCAGTGCTTGCCACAGCATGATTTACATGAACAAAGCATGGAAAGTATGATAATTCAATCGGCATAAATTTCGTTGGATTACTTATAATAAGAAAAAAAAGTTAACTACGGCTACGATGCTATAATACCCTTCACAGGCGCATTTCGTATAGCATAAAAGGGTATAAAGAGACCTTCATCTTGACTTCCATCGTTCAGTTTGTATGGCAGCTATATGCTATAGTGGTCTGATCTGAAGAAATTTTTCTGAGATTGTACCGTTACCGTGGAAAATAGTAAAAATGTAAAATTTCATGAATATAGCTTGTCAAATGAAAAAATTGTTCATACCAGCACTTAATTTTTAACGCTCAGATTGTATGACAGCTCTATGCTATAGTAGTCCGATCTGAAAATTTTTTTTCGGATATTGTAGCATGGTCTTGTGTAATAAACTGTACCAAATTTTGTGAAGATATCTTGTCAAATAATAAAGTTTACCATACGTGGACTCGATTTAGACCGATCAGTTTGTATGGCAGCTATATGCTATAGTGGTCTGATCTGAACAATTTTTTCGGATATTATAGCGTGACCTTGTGCAATAAACTATACCAAATTTTGTGAAGATATCTTGCCAAATAATGAAGTTTACCATACGTGGACTCGATTTAGACCGATCAGTTTGTATGACAGCTATATGCTATAGTAGTCCGATCTGAAAAATTTTTTCGGATATTGTAGCATGGTCTTGTGTAACAAACTGCACCAAATTTGTGAAGATATCTTGTCAAATAATAAAGTTTACCATACGTGGACTCGATTTAGACCGATCAGTTTGTATGGCAGCTATATGCTATAGTGGTCTGATCTGAACAATTTTTTCGGATATTATAGCATGACCTTGTACAATAGTCTACACCACATTTCGTAAAGATATCCTGAGAAAACAAAAGTTTTCCATACATGTACTTGATTTAGACCGATCAGTTTCTATAGTAGCTGTATGCTATAATGGTTCGATCTAAGCAATATGTTCGAAGATAGTAGCGATGTCATTGAAAATAAGCTATACCAAATTTCGTGAAGTTATCTCATCAAACAAAAAAGTTCTCCATACAACAACTTGAGTTTGATCAATCAGTTTCACTTCAGAGACTGCAGCGTTAACTTGGAAAATCAATATCGGTGGTTCTGACAAATGAGCAGAGCCTTGCGAAAAATAGGACGAGTATAAAATTTCAAATCGTTAGTAATTGTATTGCTCTGAAAGATGGATTACCTTACTTTCTTATAACCACCAGAAATACCTTTAAATAAGATTTCCAAACTTCAAACAACTTCGTAATTAGTTCATTAGTCGGTTGCAATATACAGAAATTCTCAGATATACATATGTATTTTGTATTTGTTTTCTGATAAAATTTGACACGGATCGGTCTATTTAAATAGCGCGAGCTGGATCTTTTGCAAAATCAACAGCCAGTAAAGGTCGCTAAAGAGCTGCTGGACAACTGATCTGATGATTAGCAAAGTTGTTCATTAAGTTTTGTCGTTCGTTAAGAGAGGGTGTTGCTTCTTCTTCTTAATTGGCGTAGAAACCGCTTAAGCGATTATAGCCGAGTTAACAACAGCGCGCCAGTCATTTCTTCTTTTCGCTACGTGGCGCCAATTGGATATTCCAAGCGAAGCCAGGTCCTTCTCCACTTGGTCCTTCCAACGGAGTGGAGGTCTTCCTCTTCCTCTGCTTCCCCCGGCGGGTACTGCGTCGAATACTTTCAGAGCTGGAGTGTTTTCGTCCATCCGGACAACATGACCTAGCCAGCGTAGCCGCTGTCTTTTAATTCGCTGAACTATGTCGATGTCGTCGTATATCTCGATTATTTTACACATGGCTCAAGCAGCTCACTACTTCCGGTCTTTGACCAAGTATCCTCTGGGTAGCCTAAGAACATCCGTTCGAAGGCGAGCTAAAGTGAGAAGGCGAAACATTCCCTACAAGGGTTGTGCGCTGGGTTTGGCACCCGCCACGTAAAAAAACACCCCCAGTGAAGAGAGGGCGTTGCTACTAGCCCAAAATTTGTTCATATGAAGAAACCAGAAATCATAGCCAGATATAGGATATGGTTTTGGAAGATCGTCGATTGACTGAAAGAGATTTAGTAGAGGCTTTAGACATTTCATTAAGCAGTGCAAGTCATACTTTAAGTGAAATTTTGGATTTTAGAAAGCTCTGTGCACAATAGGTGCCGCATTCGCTAACAATGGAACAAAAACACATTCGAATGCGACTTTCTCAGCAACATTTGGACCAGTTTAAAAAGGATAAAGTGGATTTTGTGCATAGATTCATCACTATTATAGAAACTCGAGTCTATCACCATGATCCTGAATCAAAAGAAGAGGCTAAAGAGTGGTGTGAACCTGGTTATTCGGCTTCGAAATGAGTTCGTGTCCGGAATTCGGCCAAGAAGGTTGTGGCATCAGTTCTTTGGAATGCGAGAGGAATTTCGTTTGTGGATTACTTGCAAACTGGCTAAGAAATAATTCTGAATATTTTTGCAACCTTTTGAACCAGTTGAAGGAAAAAATTCGTGAAAACCCGATTTGCAGAAGAAAAAAATCCTATTGCATCACCTGAGCATTTTGATAATGGCTAAAATCCATGAATTAAAGTTCGAATTGTTGGAGCATCCAACGTATTCACCATATTTGGCCCCAGCAAGTTCTATTTGTTTCCAGAACTAAAAAAATTTATGCGTGGCAAGCGTTTTTCTTCAAATGAAGAGGTCAGAACGACTATTGAAGCGTATTTTGCAGACCTTTCGGATTCTCACTTCAAGGATGTGGATCCCAGATCGGGGGGTCATTTGAGCAAGTGTATTAATGTTCAGCTAGATTATACTGAATAATAAAGTGTAATCTGAATCATAAAATTGTGTTTTTCTTATCAAACGACAAAACTTATTGAACAATCTGGTAGGTTCGAAGATATGAGCGCATTTGTAAGATTTTCTTAGCTCAGTGTACTCGTATTCGTCTCCCAAACTTTAAAAGGGTTTAAAAGGGTTTGATTTCCAAGTCGTTGAGGAAAATTTTTCCGAAACGGGTAGACCGCTCAATTTGAAATTTTTACACAAAGCGACTCCGAAGTGTAAATTAAATAATTTTTGTTGGATACCGCCTTTTTGATCAGAAAAAACTTCTATCCTTCATTTTCCATTGACTATTACCTTTATCTATCTATTGTAATAATACATCTCTTTTGTTTTAGATTTGAGGCAGTTTTTCACCCAAAAATCTTTCTCGCCGCTATTTTGAGCAGAATAGATATTGCCACCATGAAGAATCCACCACAGTTTTCATCGCCTTTCATTAGTTTTGGTCCAAGCTGGATAATTCTGTGGGTACTGTTTCTCAGGGCAATGATGAAAAATGTTAAGATTGCGTCTATTTTTTTCTTATTCCTGAAGATTATATACGTAAATCTGCCAAAACAGTGCAATCATAACATTCAAACGAAGTGGAAGGTGCATAGGTTCAGTATATGATAAAAGCTTTTCTCTTAATGAAATTTTAAAGTAAATGAATTACTTCCGAAGGAATAACAGTCAAGGTGCGAGACTACTTGGCATTAATTCATCTGGTAGAGTTTCAGTGTGGGCCGACCTTTTAAAACTAAAGTGATATTTTAAAATGACGGAATTTTCGATAGAAAATTTGGGTTTTTGCCGATTATATGCAGTTAAAATTTTCAAAAACTCTATTTTTTTAAATTTCATTTTCTCAATATACATATATGTAAGAATACATACAGGAAGTTTCATGTTGTTCCGGTAAATATTTTCGAAGTTATACGCAAATTTGAGAAGGTGTTTCACAGTGCCTGGAAAATGGTGTATTCAAAGTGACCAATATTCCTCGAAAACGGCTTATCCGTTTTGTCTCAAATTTTTATACGAGTTTATTTAATATATTTTTTAGTAATTAAACGCAAATTTCTTCTCATCGATAAATATTTTTTTATAAACAATTTTAAGTCGAAATTTTGGTCAAAAATCAAAGAACAAAAAAAAATACAAAAATTTTATTTTTCTTTGTGGTTCGATTTGCTTTACTAGATTTAACATTACTTTAACGAAATCAGTTTGCTTTTCAATTTCATAGCATCCAGTTTAGAGATATAGTGGTCATAGCAAAACGTCGTTTTTGGTAGAAGCTCCCGGAGAACAGCTGTAGTTCCTTTCCAAATAAATATTTTTACTAGTACTAAGTCTTAAAATGCAGCTAAAAAATAACATATTAATGTGTACAAATTTTCGGATCAATAAATTTAAATTTTTTCTCAGCAAAAATTCTGCAAAATTCGTTTTTTCGGCTTACTAACCTCTATAACCTTTCAATATTTAGAAAGCTTCACTTTACCGTTGACTTAACTCGGACTTATGTAAATCTAGAAATTTTTAATATTGAGTTTAAATAAGATTAATCAATTTTGGTAAATTATAGCATACTCATAGGCGCATTAACGGCTTCAGCTAAAGCCAATAACTACTGAAGCAAAAAAACAAGTCAAAAAAAAATAGAAAAATTATTTTGTGTGCTTACTTTCAATCAGCTAAATGCAATTGTTTTCATTTCTCTTCTCTCTACATTTTCATCTATGATTTTCACAATAATGCACACATATTTATTATAAATATTTTTTCCCCTTTCAACTGCAGTAAAATACTGCCGTTGACCGATGCATGAATTCACTTCGTTGTTGTGGTTTGCAAAATAAAAATAAATATATATTTTTTGCAATAAAAAACAACAACAGCAAAAATCATAACGCCACAATAGCATTTTTATGTAGTCTTCTTTCAAATCAGCAGACGCGCCAATGCACAAACAACAACAACAAGCAATGCAAACAACACAAATAACACAATATTGCAGACACATAAATCATAAAATATTGAAACTGATAAGCAAAGAGGTTAGCGGAGTGAAGGGGGTCGGCTTATGTATTTTTTCCATCGAAGTGCAGTGATTTGTGGGAAATGCCGGTGGAAAAAATATCCATGATTAGGTGTGCATGTATGTGATTTTTGAAATATTTCGCAATGGCAGCCATCGCTCGGATTGAAAATTCGTTAGCTTGTGCGGGGCTTTAATATTTTATATGAATTTATTTTTATTTTTAATTTTTTCTTTTTTTATATGTTATCGGTGAACACCTAGTATTTTGTGCATTCAAGCGCTTCAATGTTATTTTTATGATGAAATTTTGGAATTTTTAGCATGATATTTATATACTGATATACAAAATAACCCAAAAAATATTACAATATTTTTAAAAATTAAGCTTATCGAACACACGTGATAAAATATTTGTCAAATTGATGAGAAGACTCTCGCGAATATGTTAAGTTGAGAATTACTAAAACATCCAATCTCTTGCTTAGAACACTCTGGCGCTTTTAAGCCCCATTTTTGCTATGTGTTGCAATATTTCTCGAAAACGGAGAGTCCTATGAGTTTAATTATGCCTCCAAAGTACTGAAGTATTCTTTGAAACCCGCTTTTTATATTTAGAAAACTTTTTTCCATAATTTTAAACTTTTACCACGCTTAAATTGAGCACATAACCAAGACTTCAATATAGATAGATATATGTAGTACAGAAAAATGCCTAAAACGGGTGAAAAATATTCATCGTCAATGAAAATTGACGTTACTTTATTTTATATAGGGGAAAGAACAGAATATGTCTCAGCCAGTTGACTCAATTCATTATTTCTTAAAAACAAACTTCAAAAATATCTATGAACTAACCTAACTTTACCCATAACTGGATGACATACCCACAGCCAACATTAGAATAGCCAATGAAATTTCTCAAACGAAGCTACAAAATATACCATAGTTATATAAAATATCAATGTACTTATCTAACTTAATATAACCTATAACTGTATGATATACCCACTACCAACATTACAATAACTGATAAACTTTGCCAAGCATAGATATTTGTCATTTAGAAAACTGTCAAGAAAAAACCAAGAAATAATCATCGTCTATTTTGATCACCATTACTTGAGGTTATATGAGAGGAAGGACAGAAACTTTACTATTTGCAAAGGACCCCCATTACTATATAAAAATCACCTAAGATAACTTTCAATCGGAAAGTACAATATTAAACTACAAAAACGGCAGCAAATCTCTAAAGCAAAGATATTTTTCATACAGAAAAAAATCCTAGAAGTACCAAATGATTATCGTTACCATTCGGGTTATATGGGTAAGAGGTTAAAATCGGCTTATTCCAATATATGTCATTAATTCTTCTAAGGAACTTTCAGAAATATACCGTAGTTATATAGGTAAAAATCTATGACCTAATCTAACAGAACCCATAACCGAATGGCATACCCACAACTAAGAGTACAATAGTCAAACACAGCAGTCGAGCAAAGTTCGCAAGCAAAGCTATTTGTCACACAGAAAAAAGTACTTAGAAAAGTCGAGAAATGTTCATCGTCGAATATAATTACCGTTACTGGTGGATAGTATATGGCTAAAAATACGAACTCGGTTTGTACCACCCTTTGAAAGATATCATAATTTTATAAAATGCCACAGATCTAACCTCATTCAATATAAACTATAACTACCTAAACCTACCTATACTCCAACAACAATATCAGCCTTGAAATCCAACAGAGAATCACTATAGCCAGCAAGTGCTACTTTGGACTGAGTAGGCAATTAAGAAGTAAAGTCCTTTTTCAACGAACAAAGACCAAACTCCACAAGACCTTTGTTATTCCCGTCCCGGAGACATGGACAATGACATCATTCGATCACTCCATTAGGAGTGTTCGAGAGAAAACTTTTGCGGAAGACTTTTGGTGCTTTGTGCATTGGTAACGGCCATTACCGCAGTCAATGGAACGATGAGATATAAGGCAATATTGACATGTTGTCCGAGTGAAAGAGAACACTCCAGCTTTGAAGGTTAAAGAGAGGAGGAAAAAGAAGACATTCACTGTGTTGGAGAGATCAGGTGGAAAAAGAACTGGTGCCCAGGTCAAAAGCAATTTAAAAAAAGGCGAAACGTAAATCTGTGTTGACCGATACGATGCAAGCAAAAAGAGAAAGTAATAACTGAAACTTATTTTATTTAGTTAGAGTGGCATTAATTGATCACTGAGACCTTACAACACTCATGTTCATTTTTTAAGACCCAACTTCTGAACGAATATAGTTCCATGTCAATAGCGGACAATGAATGCAGCAAAAGAGATTAGCTCACTATACATAATATGGGACATACTATAACTAAAGAACAGAACTTTATAACATTGGCTAAGCTGGACTGTTTCTTCCGCTCTAAAAATATAATTTAACTGGAGCTTACAGCAAATGATCTAAAGTACTATAGAGGAACTACATGAAGATATCACACTTGAATATTCAGACAAACAGCTTTCAAGGTAGAAGAATTGTGTTCGCTCACTCAATACTAAGATGACAATTGGCTGGTATTCAAATCAGCAGAAGAGAAACTCAAACTCTTCGAAGCCTCAAACCATAGGAACAAAACTCCGATATCGATGAAGCAACAGCGGTGGGAAGATTGTTTTAAGTAACGGAATCTAATCAACATTAGGGATATTTGATACTTTGATATTTGTACTTTTCAGGTTTTGTTGAGTTTTTGAGTCGATACTAGACTAGCTAATTACCATTTCACATTTTCTAGAATTTTGTATGAGGTGTGAGATTATGTGTGCTGCAAGCTAGCTGTCAAACTGTAAGCTTCCAAAATACTTAATTGGCATTTTCGTAAATTAGACAAACTTGAAGGTCTTAATAGAAATCTTGAAACCAAAAATTGCTTATATTTTATTCTTCATTATTGACTATCATTGACAGAATCTAAAAAAAATATTATATTCTTTGTTGACTACTTCTTGAGGAGGTCATTTAAAGCTAAAAACAAACTTTGTTCTTATCTCTAAAATTTTCTCAAGCTTAAACTGTTGAGTCTTGAAGGTTGAATACTCCTGGTTAAATAGTTTTAAAAGCACACTTTGTTGTCTGTTGAAATTTTAATATTTCTTTTAACGTTCTCTAAATTATATAATTAACGTGTGTACAGATGTATTATTTCTCGGAGCAAAGACTCGTAAAGCTTTACAACGAAATACTGCTACATCATTTTTAAGACATTTAAATGTGCCATAATTTTCCACAAAAGTAATTAAAGTGAATGATGTGCAATGAATTTTCATACTTAGCTAAACAAATACAAAAGCAAAAATCATAAAATGAAAAATAAAATACAATAAAAATGAAACACCAAATAAAAATAATTGTTCGTGGCTGCCCAGGCATTTTCAGTAATTGGGAAATATGACAACGAAGAAAAAATTACTTTTTAACACAAAAACAATGAACAACGTGTATAATATACATATGTATATATGTATAAGTGTATATTTTATAGGTTCATAGGTAAATATGCGCAGTCATGACGCGCAAAAATATTATAAATATTATGAAATAAATATACCTTTAGACATTGACGGACAAAACTGACAACACATTACGACACTGACGTGGATTAGTCAACAAAGTGTTCAGTGTGTGCTTGGGAATTAGAATTTTTTGTGTTAGAACCTCAAAGATTTAGGTATTTTAAATAAGTACTGACACTATTTTGAATAAAAATATTGACATTTTTAAATAAAATTGATATTTAAAAATAAATGGACTGTAAAAAAAAATAATTTTTTTTCCGGTTATTGAACCAATTCAAGTTTTTTCGAGAGATTGTGTTATAACTAAAAACATGAACTCTGTTTCGAAGTTAGCATCTGAAGTCCTTAAAAATATTGATAAAATATACTTTTTTAATTTTGTGCATAATTCAGATTTATATGAGAGTTGCTTTGTGAGAGGAAAAATCAATTTTTCAAAAAATATACATATTTTACATACCAAAAATACTGGCGCCATTTTGTCCACACATAGCAATCTTTTATACGCCTGATCGATAATACAAGGTGGGTTCCAAAGTAAACAGGACTTTTTGAATCTAGCACCATCCGGTGGCGCCATCTATATGTCGACTAGTGCGTTAGAATCTACTATCTTTATCGATTGTTCAGTGAAAATTTCATGACCTTTCATTGATTTGAAATGAAGCTATCGCGTTTTAAGTGTCAGTACGTTTGTGTTATCGGTGCGAAAATGCGCTTCGAACAAAGAGCCAACATTAAATTTCGTTTTAAAATTGGTAAAACTTCTACCGAAACGTTACAATTGATGAAACAAGTTTATGGCGATAATTGCCTATCCCGTGGCAGAACACACAAGTGGTTTCAACGTTTTCAAAGTGGTCATGAGGACATAAATGACGAACACCATTTGGGCCAATCAAATTCCGTGATCAGTGAAAATTCCATCGAAAATGTGGTGAACTCATCAAAAATCAGCCGAAATCATCATTGAAATTCATGAAATGAAATCTCCAAAACATCGATTTATCGTATTTTGACCGAACATTTCGGCTTACGAAAAGTGTGTGCACGATTTGTTCCGCACAAATTGACTGACGACCAAAAATTGCTGAGAATCCAACATTCGATCGACGCTTGTGACCGATTATTTGACCAAAAATCACATTTTAACCATTAACCACTCACCGTATGCACCTGATATGGCACTGTGCGACTTCTTCCTTTTCGGAAAAATAAATTTGCCCATAAAGGGAAAACGTTATGCAGACGTGGAGGCCATTCAAAAGACTTACACTGGGATACTGGCGACCATACCGGCCAAGGAACACTCGTTCGACATACTTTTGGACCGTGTAAAAAGCTGTATTGAATCAGAAGGAGACTATTTTAAATAAAATAAATTGATTTTGCCGAAAAACCCATTTGTTCTGTTTTTTTAAGTCCTGTTTACTTTGGAAAGCACCTTATATTTATTCATCATCGAAATAAAAAAAAGAAATGATCATGGTTTCAATAAACTCAATTTCTGTTTTCGAAGGCAAATCTTGGGTTGTCAAAAAGTCTTCATATCAAACTTCAACTTATTTTTTTGATATTTATAATAAACTTTAATGAACCAAATATGTACCAATTTGGTCGGTCGCTTTTTGCTATTTTTCCGCTAGCGACATTATTCCATCAGTGAAAAATTTTCTCGGCGAAAACCTGCCGCAAGTAATTTTCACAGGCTTCTCTTGAAGCCAACTTTCCCAATTAAGGGAGTTCAGCATTGACCGAAACAAATGGAAATCCGATGGTGCAAGGCCAGGGCTATATGATGGATGCATCAAATCTTCCCAACCAAGCTTTCCTAGTTCTTGCCGAGTCATCAAAGATGTACGTGGTCTATCGTTGTCCTGATGGAAGACAAAGCACTTTCTGCTGATCAGTTCTAACCGTTTTTTTTCGATTTCTTGCTTCATTCTCATCATTTGTTGAGAGTAAAATGTAGACTCAATCGCTCGACCAGGCTGGAGCATCTGGTGATGATTCCTGGCCAATCTCAACAAACACTCAGCGTAACCTTTCGAGACGTCAATACTGGCTTTGCGACCATTTGTGGATCTTCACCATGTTAGGACCATGATCTTTTTCGCACATTATTGTTTTATTTGATCCACTTTTCATCTCCTGCTACTATTCGTTTCAGAAATGGTTCTATTTCATTTCGTTTCAGCAAAGAATCGCAGATATTAATTCGGTCCATTAAATTTTTCACAGACAATTCGATGTTTGGGTACCATACATCGAGCTTCTTTTTGTAGCCAGCCTTTTTTAGATGGTTCAAAACCGTTTGATGATGAATGTTAAGTTCCTTAGCGATGTCATGTGATGGTTCTGGTCAATATTTTCCATAATTTCATCGACTTTTTCAACGATAGGTCGACCAGAGCGAGGTGAATCTTTCACATGAACACGAACTGATACAGCATCGTCTCCGTAAATTTCACAAATTTCATTGGTGGCTTGCGTGGCATTCTTCCCTTTTTTATACAAAGGGGCCAAGGGGCGCTCCTGTTTACTTTGGAACGCGCCTTGTACTTCTATGAGTCTTGTTACTACTATGGGCAAAAAGTAGTAAGACTTTTTAATTTATATTTCGTGCGAAAGCCCATTCAACAAGATATTGTTTTGTGGGACGGTATGATTGTCAGTGACATCTACTCGAATTCCAAATGTCACTTCAAAATAATCATTAGTGCTTGTTTTTCTGAAGTACACAAAGTGCATTCGACGATGTTTACGATGAGTGAAATTATTCAAGAAAGAAGTTCCATTAAATTTTGTATGCGGACTCAAATTTCTGGTGCCAGTTCGTTCAAAATTATGTAAGGAGCCTTCGATAATAATTGTTTGTCGCGAATATGTATTTCAGATTCGTAGAAATCATTCAGAGAGTGTCTAGAACCCGTTGACGACTAACCACGTTCAGGACGGCCATCAACATCAAGTGATGATCAACACGTCAATGAAATAAAGTAACTGGTGCTTGAGAATAGGCGATTAACAGACAAAGATCTTACTGGCATCGTTGGAATATCGGAAAGATCAGAGAAAACCATTTTGAAAGATCCAAAATAACTCAAATTTTTTGAAAAACAGGATATCATGAAACAGTTTAGTACTGGTGATGAGTCTTGGATATATACATCCGACCCGGAAACAGACGATCAATCGACGAACATTTTTTGATTTTTCACAGTTTTCTACAATTATAGTGGTATGATGCACTCCGAATACCTTCACCGCCCAAACTGTCAACAAAGAATACTATTTGCGTATTGTGCGTCGCTTGCGCGAAGCTATACGTAAAAAGAGACCGGTATTAGGGGTTGAAGACATTAAACGTGAATCGCTAAGTGCATTGAAGGCTATTCTGGAAATTGACTTCAACAACTGTTTCGAGGATTGGGAAAAACGTTGGCACAAGTGTATTGGAAACAAAGGGGTTCGGTTTGAGGGGAACGATATAGATTTAGAAAAATAAATTAAATTAATAAAATTATGAAGAAAGTCTTACTAATATTTGCTCATAGTAGTATGTTAGTACACATAAAAGTCAAAGAAACTACCTACCAAAATTTTAATGACATTTATAGGGCGTAGAGCCTGAAGAATGAGATCCTCAGAGATCATAGTCATACAAAAAATGAGCTTGACGAATTTTATTATAACAAAATTTCTGAGATGATATTTTGAACGAAAATAAAGTACTTCGAGGCTATGTAATATACTATAAATGACGGCAATGAACTAGGTTATGTCAGAAAAGCGAGTTGACAAAGACTTCTACCAAAATTTTACGAAATAACGAAGGCAAATGTTGCGTTTAAAGCATATAAGTCTCAAGTCTTTATAGTTTCGAGTAATCTATCAGTTAATAAAAATACGTAAATAATGTTTAATAAAGATACAAAATCATGCATTCGCAGTTTTGATGGAAATCGGGATAAACCATTATTAAATGCCTTAAAAAATCAACCACAATCCTCCACATACTTTTCCCAATCTCAAATTGACGTAAATTATTTTTACTTTAATGTTTGTTGTACAATGAATTTCTTACTTTTTTATCATTTTCAAAGTCTTTTTATTAGTCTGTTACTTAAGTATTTGATTTTGAGTTGTTTTGCTTATAATTTATTAGTTCTAAAAAAATAAATGTAACTTTTCACTTTCTTCAGAAAGATTTCGACCCACAAAAACAGAAATTGATCACAAAACTTGATATAGGGTTTTCCAATATGAGTAATATGATTTATTTTCAAAAAAGAATACACTAACATCATTCAAATGACCTCCACAACTTCCTAATTCGCTAACTAATTCGATGAAGCCAAATTTCGAGTACTTTTTTAAACTAAATCATGTCATATGTCATAAATTGCAAGTTCAATATTGACTTTTAAAGCTTGAAGAGACTCTGGTTTATTGCTAAAGATCAAAGATTTCAAAAAAACCCACAACAAGTTAAAATACAACTTGAACAAAATACAATTTGAAATAATCAAATCTTCTAACTTCTCGCAATAATTCGGTTGTTGCAGGGGCTCTGAGTCATATAGCGCCGTCTTGTTGGAAACAGATGTTGGTAAGATCTACAGGGTCCGGCATTCGAAGTGTTTGGAAAATTATATATATTTATTTTAAAATACAAAATGTGTGAAAATAATCATAAATTCAGGACCAATTCACTTTTGCTCGATATGACCACCTTTTGCCTTAACTATGGTCTTGAGACGGTCAAAAAACGAATCGCCAGCTGCCCGAATGTGACTTGCCCGTATTTTGGCCCACTCACGGACAATGGCTTTTTTCAGCATCTCGGGACTGGTGTATTTTTTACTTCGGATCTTGCTCTCCAAAATGGCCCAGAGAGAATAATCCATTGGATTCGCATCTGGTGAATTCGAGAGCCATTGTGTGGTCGTAATGAGGTTCGGAACGTTGTTTTTCAGCCATTCTTGGTTCACTCGCGCTTTGTGAGACGGTGCTGAGTCTGGTTGAAACGTCCATGGTTTGCGACCGAAATGTTTGTTTGCCCACGGTTTCAAAACAGATCAAATTTGATTGGCACTTCGTCGCGGATTTCGCTCAAGTCGCCTCTTCACTATCCGAACCAACTCTCATGACGTTGCAGTCTTTTGATGACCACCTCCATGGCGTTTTGCGATGCTACCAGTAAAATTGTAACGAGTGATGGTGCGATAAACAAAAACTTTATTCACATTAAGGTGTTCGAGCTCACGAATAATTTCTGGCTGTGATTTTCCAGCTAAATATAAATCAATCACACTACTACGTTTGAATTCCATCGCTGATCATTTTTTTTGCGTTCACTTTTGGCAAAACGCTTTTGTACACTTGTGAACAATACTCCGAACTGTCATTCAGCAAATTTATAAACAGCTGATTCCAGTGCGACAGCTGCGCGAAAGGTCAGAAGTTGGTTACAGAGCCGGACCCTGTAGTTTTGCCAATTGCGCCCATAAAATGTTGGTTACATCGAGCTATACCGCTCTTCAGTTACAGCAACGGTGTCACCACTTTTATTTCGAAGTAAGTGCGGACGGATAATTCCACCAGACCAAAAACCACAGCAAACTTTCAATTTAGGTAAATGTAATGGTTTCTCGTGAATGCTTTGTGCTTTTTTTTCGAACCAGAATCGAAGTTGATTTTCTTAAAAAGTTGTATTCGTTTTTAAGTTTTGCGATGTTTCAGGTGCTCCAATGGCTTCAGTTCTAAAGTGAGAAGAATTTTATACCGATGCAAGCCAAAATCCTTCCTCAAACTTCGCCAGATTGTGATTTGAGTCAGTTTCAATTCTTAAGAACGTCTTGCAATCGACAAATAGCGGTCTTCAGCAACACTTAGCTGAACGACAGCAATATCTTCATTACTGCGAGCGGTTCTTAGGCTTATTGGTACTTGAACATTATGTAGAGAAAATGGACGAGCACAGGTGGACGATTATTACGACCATAAAATGACAAAAGCGCATGAAAAGTTGCAATTGGAGAACGATTAATTTGATAATAAAATCCAATAATTTGTAAATGTTGTTCTTGAGTGTCTTTCCATGATGAAAATGTAAACATTAATGAATGCAATGAAAAGAAATTACATATCATGACTTATAGGTTGTCAAAAAAGTCTTGCGGTATTTTCGCTAGTTGGCGCTGAAAGCGCATAGTTCCAGTTTTATTCGTCGCATTGGGTCATGCTATACCTTTTTGGAAAGCTCATTTCACGCGCTAACACGTGTTTGATTGATTGTCGTTTCTTTTAAGTCGTTCGTGAGTTATAGCGTTGCAAACATGGAGCAAAATAAAGAGAAAATACGGCATATTTTACAGTACTACTACGATAAAGGCAAAAATGCATCTCAAGCCGCCAATAAAATTTGTGCAGTTTATGGACCCGATACAGTTTCCATTTCCACCGCACAACGATGGTTTCAACGTTTTCGTTCTGATGTAGAGGTGGTCGAAGATGCGCCATGCTCCGGAAGGCCTGTCGTCGAAAATTGCGATAAAATCGCTGAATTAGTCGAAAGAAACCGGCATAATAGTAGCCGTAGCATCGGTCAAGAGCTGGGCATGAGTCATCAAAAATTCATTTCAATTTCAATAAAAAAAAATCAATAAAAATACCGCAAGACTTTTTTGACAACCCATTATTAAAAATGGCCGAAACGACACTTAGAAATTATATCAACCCTTTTGAAAATACTGACACTTGGAATAACACTTGATAATAGTACCTTTTTACATATATCAATTTTAGTCGTTGAAGTCGGTTTGAGATCAAAGAGTGAAGTTCAGAGCTTGCAGTTTGAATTTCGCGGCTATATATAAAACGCTCGTATCAATAATATACATCTTTGAAAGGTCTTGACATAACCTACAAAACGACGCTATGCACGATTAGTTTGGATATTGCGTTCAACAGTTATAGACGTGTAAGCAAGGAGTTCACTAACGCCGAAATTCGCGCTATTTTAAAGTTTTCCTTCGTTAAAGGATAGAGAAACGTTCCGTGAGATTAATGGTGTTTTGAGGGATGGCACTCTATTACTTCGAACTGCGGAGGAATGTTTCCACGATTCAGAGCGAGTGAAAACGACACCATGGATAAGGCAGCCGGCGGAAGACCTGTGACGACGAATACCGATCAAATCATGGAAAACATCGTGTTAGACCGGCATGTGGCATCTCGTGATATCGCCCAGAAGATGGGAGTTAGTCACTAAACCATTTGCAGAAGGCTGGATACACAAAAAAGCTTGATAATTGGGTGCCGCATGATTTGACGCAAAAAAACCTTTTGGACTGAAACAACGCCTGCGATACGCTGCTGAAACGGAACTAACTCGACACATTTTTGAAGCGTATGGTGACTGGCGACGAAAAATGCATCACATACGACAATATCAAGTGAAAAAGGTCGTGGTCGAAGGCCGGTGAATCGTCCGAAATAGTAGCCAAGCCGGGATTGACGGCAAGGAAGGTTTTGCTGTGTGTTTGGTGGGATTGGAGGGGAATCATCTCCTATGAGCTGCTCCCATATGGCCAGACGCTTAATTCTACCATCTACTGCGAACAACTGGACCGCTTGAAGCAGGCGATCGACCAGAAGCTTCCAGAATTGGCCAACAGGACGGGTGTAGTGTTCCACCAGAACAACGCCAGACCACACACTTCGTTGATGACTCGTCAGAAGCTACGGGAGCTCGAATGGGAGGTTTTATCGCATCCACCATATGTCCGGGCTGGACATAGCGCCAAGTGATTACCACCTGTTCCTGTCCATGCCGAACGCCCTTCTTTGTGTAAACTTGAACTCAAAAGGCGCTTTTGAAAAGTGGCTGTCCGGAGTCTTCGCAAATAAGGAGGGGGGGGAGGGGGGGCTGGGAGTGTGGGTTCTACGAGGGGGTATTATGAAGTTCCCGTCTAGATGGAAACAGATTATCGAAAGAAACGGCGAATATTTGAACTAAATCCGATCACTGTAACATTTTTTATAAAGCATTGAATAAAGAGCAAAAAAGCAGAAGGGAGATATTTGACAACAAAGATAAAAACAAAGGTAAAGATATATTTATATTATTTTATATTATATTAAATGCAACCGTGAAGAGTAATATTGTTGAGGTTTGTTCGTATACCTTAGTGAAATTCAATTCATATATCATTACATTATTTATTAATAGCCACATACCTTTATTTAAATTCGAAGAAATTTTCGCTCACGCGCATTGAAATCTGCAATAAATAATTCAAAATGTAAGTTCTAGTTGTTTTTGTGTTAATAAATTCATACAGTGTAATCCATTTATAATGGACTCGCTTAAGATGGAAACTCTGTTATTATATACCTCTGTGTCAAGTCCCAGTTCAAACATATGTAAAAAACTCGGTTAAAATAGACTCGGTTATAATGGACTCCGGTTATAATATACAATAAAACCGGATTTTGTCCATTATAACCGAAGCTTTCAAAATCAAATTTCAAAGTTGGCAATCAGTTGGCAATAAGCAAAATTTTGTACTTCCCCGAATTCGATCAAGAGACACAATCAGTCTCTGCAGCAGAAAATGTTTATTTTTTCTTGGAAATAAGTCAAAGAAGGCAAACAACTTCTGCGGTGGGCTATAAAGCTATAATCGAAATTGAAGGAGGAACTTCCCAAGCTGACATTTGCTTGAACAAAAACCTAAAAAAACAGACTGTTTCGAACATATTTTTTAATCGGGAAAAAATTAAAAATGATTGGAAAGTCAACGACAAGAGAAAAAAAATAAGATTTTCGACACATCCTCAAGTTGATGAATTACAGTTTAAATGGTTTCAGCAGAAAAGGGCCAATAATTTTCCAGTAAGTGGTCCAATGCTAATGATGAAAGCCAATGAATTCGGAGAAGCTGTCACTGCTAATATTAAATGCAGTTCCGGATGGCTAGACAGATTTAAAAAGAGGCATAATATTTGCTTCGGCAAAATTTGTGGTGAATCGGCTTCTGTGGACCAAGGTGTTACAAATGACTGGCTATTACAAACCTGGCCTACAATAAGTAACAATTATTCCATGGACAACATTTTTAACGTGGACGAAACGGGAATTTTCTATATGATGCTGCCTGACAAAACACATAAGATCAAAGGTGAAACATAGTGGTGGAAAAATGTCTAAAGAAGAATAACTGCCATGATTTGTGCTAATGCGTCGGGCACGGTAAAACGGAAAATATTGGTTATTGGTAAGTTTTAAATACAATCCGCTGTTTCTGAACAATGCCTGCTTTCAGGAAAATATAACAACCCCAGATGCTTTAAAAACGTTAAAACGTTGCCGGTAGATTATTGTGCTAACAACAAATCCTGGATGACTTTTCAGACCTTTACTGACTATTTAAAGAAATGGGATTGTGAACTTATAAAAGCCAAGACTGAAATTTTGCTATTAGTAGATAATTGCCCTGCTCATCCTCAAGTTCATCTTCACAACATTAAACCACATTTTCTTCCGCCTAATACTACATCGGTTCTTCAGCCTATGGATCAAGGCGTCATTAATAGCTTGAAACAATCTTATAGAAAGCAGCTTCTGATGAAAATTATGAAGAACACTCAGACAATGACTTAATTCAAGACTTTCTGCATGAGCTGCTTGAAGAAGACTCCGGTGATGAAGATTTAGCACAGCCCGAAACTATAATAAAAATAGAAGACGCTACCATTTATTCTAGGAAACTGAAGCTATATTTTCAACAAAAAGAGAATAGTTCAGATGCAATCAATTTGCTCAATAAACTCAAAATCAGACTACAAAAAGATTTTGCCAATAAGGCATTCACCCAAAAGAAAATCACTGACTTTTTTCAAAAGACTTAATTAAACTTATTATTTTCTTAATTTTGTATTTTTATTCATAAACTTTATTGCTTTAATAAAAAAAACACATTGAATTTACTTTTTGAGTTAAAAATTTTATATTCTGATTAGATGGACACTCGGTTATAATGGACAATTTGACATGGTCCCGTGGAGTCCATTATAACCGGATTACACTGTACATATAATAATTTGTATGATAAAGTTTAAATACCGGAAATATAACAAATAAATTAGTTAAATAAGTTTGTGTGTGTGTATGTGTGCATTTCCATATCAATTGTTGTCTTTAAAATTGCCATTGAAGCTTTGACAATGACGACTTAGGCAAATAATTTATTGAATGCACAAAGCTTAGTGCAAGCACAGCTGTCTACACACATACATACATACATATATGTGCAAATCTAAGCCAACAAAAAAGCAAACAAGCGATTAAATGAGGACGTTTGTTATTGCATATTTACTGAGCTAATATCTTTTTATGAATGAAAATTTTGCTTGCTTGCTTGTATGAGCGTGTGTATGTATGTATGTGCTTTTAAAATGCAGTCTGTGCAATTCACATGACAATAAAATAGAAATTATAAATAAATTACAATGGCAAAATCAAACAACGGCACTTGAGCGAAACACACACACATATAGTATATGTCGTGCTTGTGTCAACATGATAATGTTTATATCTAATTTTTACGCTTATCAAAGCGTTTTGCTGGAAATGAATGCAATTCATCAAAGCAAACTTCGACAGAACGATAAAGTTATGCATATTTATACATATATGTATATGTGAGTATACATATGTAGTACACAAATATCAGGGTGGATGAAAAAAAAACAATATTTTTTTTTCGTTTGGTACTCTGAAAAATAGGTTCCTAGACACCTCTAAGAAAGCCTCTCCAAGCATGAGTTCTTAACTGTAACGGGAAGGTCCTCCTTCTTACAGTTTTCTATTTTTTCTTATTATCAGATAGAAAAATTTATATCTCGCTTCCAACTACTGCAAAAAATATCTTGTTCCTTAGATTTTGTAGGAAATTGAATGCTCTACAAAAATGGTATCTTACGATTTTATCGTAAACCCAACCGTTTAAAAGATATTAACGGTTGAAGTTTGATTATTCTTGGCAAAATTTTTTATTTCGTATGAATTTTATTTTATTTTTATTTATTTATTTATTTAATGAAAAAAATCATTATGAATGATGAAACTCATAGGTTTTTGAAGCGGCTTTCTTAAAGGTTCAAACGAAAAAAAAAACGTTTTTTTTTTGATCCACCCTAATAAATATATACATATGTTTTACATAAATATATACACACACATACATACATATTCAATATTATTATTGGGCTTGTCTTTTATCAAGCAAATGTTTTACAAGTGATTTGTCATTACTTCTTCACACAATTAATGATTGCCTATTAAAGTGGGCTTACGGCATTATTATAGCAAAGTAATTCGACCAAATGTTGACAAACACTTGATTAATAGAATGACATTTATCGAAAAGTTCTGCAGATATAGTGATTAATGACCGGCATTTGTTCCATTATATCATTTCACTGGGGTTAAATTTACAGAGAAACGAGTAAGAAAGGTTTAAATTCGGGTACAACCGAACATTTTATGCTCTCTACAACTAGCAATCTTTTGATGACGACCATGGCAAACGAAATAAGGACTACGATTTGAGGGCATGTACCTTGAATGTCCGGTCCCTTAATTGGGAAGGTGCCGTTGCCCAGCTGGTTGATGTCCTCGTGAAAAAAAAGGCTGACATCACCGCCGTCCAAGAAATGCGATGGACGGGACAAGGACAGAGACGAGTAGGTCCTTGAAGCATTTACTACAGTGGCCATATAAAGGAGCGCAAGTTTGGTGTGGGATTCGTGGTGGCAGAGAGACTCCGTCGCCGAGTACTATCATTCACAGCGGTGAATGAACGTCTAGCCACAATCCACATCAAAGCGAGATTCTTCAAAATATCACTGATTTGCGCCCACGCCCCGACGGAAGAGAAGAACGATGTGACCAAAGATGCCTTTTATGAGCGCTTGGAGCGCACTTATGAGAGCTGCCACCGCCACGATGTCAAAATCGTACTTGGCGACTTTAACGCCAGGGTGGGGAAAGAAAAAATCTTTCTCACTACGGTCGGTAAATTCAGTCTCCACGAGGAAACATCCCCAAAAGGGGTTGAAGCTGGTCGACTTCGCCGGGACCTGAAATATGGTTATCTGTAGTACTAGATTCCAGCATAAGAAGATTCATCAAGCTACCTGTCTCTCTCCGGATCGAAAAACTACCAACCAGAACGATCATGTTGTGATAGACGAATCCTAACATCGACTCGGACCACTATCTTGTTGCAGCTAAGATTCGCACCCGCCTCTGTGCAGCAAAAAACGCGCGCCACCAAACACAAGGAAGGTTCGACGTCGAGAAGCTGCAATCACAACAGACAGCCGAACGATTTTCTACTCGGCTTGCACTCCTGCTCTCTGAGAGCACTCGTCAACAACTCGGTATAAGGGAACTGTGGGACGGCATTTCAAACTCCTTACGTACAGCTGTAACCGCAACCATTAGCTTTCGGAAAGTGCAAAAGAACAGCTGATACGACGAGGAGTGGCGTGTCGCAACAGAGAGAAAACAGGCTGCCTACCTCGCAACGTTACGATCGACCACAACACGTGCGGGATGAGATAGATACCGAGAGTTGAAGAGGGAAGCGAGACGCATTTGCAGACAGAAAAAAAAAGAGGCCGAAACGTGTGAGTACGAAGATCTGATTTTTCGAACGGAGTGGAGGTCCTCCTCTTGCTCTGCTTCACCCCGCGGGTACTGCATCGAATACTCTTAGAACTTTAGAACAGCGTAGCCGCAGTCTCCTAATTAGTTGAACTTTGCCAATGTCATCTTTATATCTCGTACAGACAACGGATCATAAATCTTCCGAAGAACATTTCTCTCGAAAACTCGTAACGCCGACTCATCAGTTGTCATCATCGTCTATGTCACTGCACCATAGAGCAGAACGGGAATAGTGAGTGACTCATAGAGTTTGGTTTTTGTTCGTCGGGAGAGGACTTTGCTTCCCAATTGCCCATTCAGTCCGAAGTAGCACCTCTGTTAATACTGATTCCAAGATAGACGAAATTGTCTACGACTTCGAAGTTACGACTGTTAACAGTGACTTGAGAGCCAAGTCGCGAATGCGACGACTGTTTGTTTGATAACAGTAGATATTTCGTCTTGCCCTCGTTCTGTCTCAGACCCATTTTCTTCGCTTCCTTATACAGTCTGTAGAAAGCAGAACAAACAGCGTGGTTGTTGAGGTCAATGAGATCAATATCATAGGCGTATGCCAGCAGCTGCTCCTTATCAGTTCTTCGCCACCGTATTTGTATAGCTCGGCCGGCGATCCATCGGCCCACGCCAGTTTGTTATTCTTGAGACGGGTAGTTGCTATTCGAACTTCTTCATGGTCGGTCAATGGAACGTCCGCTTTATCGTCATCGATTGGGGATTCGGGCTCACCATTTCCTGGTGTTATGTTTTCACTGCCATTCAGCAGGCTGAAGAAGTGTTCCCTCTATAACTTCAGTATGCTCTGGGCATCAGTCACTAGATCACCCTTGAATGTTCTACAAGGGTACGCTCCGGTCTTAAAACCTTTAGTTAATCGCCGTATATTTTCGAAGAAATTTTGAGTGTTACCTCTGCCGGCCAGCAGTTTTTGTTGTATTTGAACAATTTTAAATCACAAGGTGGAATGCTCTAGAGGAATTACTGGTGCAAAGTTGTATCTCGTTAAATTAATTGCTTCTTGATTTTTATGAAATGATTTAAAAAATTGTGTGATATGAAAAGTAGGAAAAAAGTGCCTACGCTTTTCAAGATGGACGAAAAGGCTCGAAAGAGCTAAAGGCTATCCCAAAAAGCGAGTTTGAGTAGTGTTTCGACGATTGAGGACTATTTCGCAGACAACAAAAATTAATGTAGATGAATGAATAAACATTTTTTCGAAAATCCAAATTACTTGTTACTTTTTGATCACACTTCACAATGTTAGCTTGGCAAAATCTCTCAACTTTGTGCTTAGAACAGTGAGGTCTACAAATTGCACGGCTTCTAAATTTCCCGTCACTTCTGTTTATTGGCTACAGAGACCTCTAAACTTTACGCGATAAGTGAAAGTATAAAGAGTTCTTGAAACAATTTTGTATGCTTAAGAAGTTTACTAAACAGCCTTAAATATGCTAAAATACAGTCTACACGAATATTAAATTATGGACCAAATACTCAGAACAGCTAGACCAGTAATCAAGCGAAAGCTTACATAATCAAAATAATCTTGTGAATATGTAATAATTATATTAAGAGGAGGACGAATTAAAGCTGTCAACGGCTTTCGACTTCGAACCGGAACTATTCACATGACTTTGTACCGCACTAACTGAGAGAATACCGAACTTGAAGTTCGTATCACATACAATTTATCGAAGCTTACCGGTGCTCAGACCGAGAAACTTGAATTATGAACTACTTAGAACTAATTGAAAACCTTTTTTTCGAAAATTTCATTAAACAAAATCATGCTCTATCTCAGCTCATGTCTTTTTTACAAAAAAAAAAAAATTACTTTGAGATTATATAATTATTATTTCATATAAAACTCCACGCAATCCACTGCAGCCGGAGACTCAATGCTATTGACCATTTTGTGCTAAGTATATTTAAACAAGATACTACGTCGATTATTTTGCCTTAAGACTTGTAAGTGCGCAAATCTAACTGTAGTTTCCATAATTCATGCCAGAAAACAGCATAACTCAAATATTTACAAACTTCTTAAAGCAAATGTACAAGGCAAATATGCATGTAAATATGTGTCTACAAGTAACCGCTGCGGGAGATTCTTAACAAACACATGACTACATACATACATACATATGTGTATACATGGATCATACATACGACCTACGCTTTTCCCACATTTCTTTGGGCCAAAATGGGTAACCTAAATAATTCAACATTCAGCCATGGCTAAGCAAATCTGCAAATAATGGAAGAATCTCAAACAATGCCAAAGACATATACAAGTGTATAAATGCATATATGTATGTATTAGGGTGAGGAAAAAAAAACAAGTTGAAATTTAAAAAAAAAATTAAAAATTTTAATTTTTTTAATTTTAAAAACTTGAAAATCTTTCCTATACAAGTGTATAAATGCATATATGTATTAGGGTGAGGAAAAAAAATTAAAAATTTTTTTAATTTTAAAAACTTGAAAATCTTTCCTATACAAGTGTATAAATGCATATATGTATGTATTAGGGTGAGGCAAAAAAAAAAAGTTGAAATTAAAAAAAGTTTGTAAAAATTTTAAATTTTTTGATTTCAAAAATTTGAATTTCTTTGCTGTACAAGTGGATAAATGCATATATGTACATATGTATTAGGGTGAGGAAAAAAAATATTTTAATTTTAAAAATTAAATATTTTTCCATAATAAAAGAAATCCTAGATACGGTGTGAAAATGGATGAAATCGGATGATAAACCCGCTCACTCCCCATATAACTGTACTGTTAAAAACTACTAAAAGCCCAATAAATCTCTAAATAAATAAGCGAGAGACGTTTAATTTTACCTGCGAGATAGTATGAGAGGGCTTTATGGTATCCAATGTGAAAATTGGACGATGGGCGTGACACCGCCCACTTTTAGGTGGAAACACTTATCCCGAGATCAAACCGAATGTGCTTAGAATGGACGAAAATAAGGTAAAACTCGCCCTAGACACCATATAACTAATAAGCCTTATATACCTGAAAGTATTACCCTGCCGTTCATCTTTGCAAGTTGCAAAAGTATGAAATGTTCGGTTAGACCCGAACTAAGCGCTTCGTTACTTGCTTAAAAAAATATAATGTTTTAGCCAAAAAAAATTTTGGCCATTTCGGAGAAGATTTTAACGGTATCTAAAAAATTTTAAAAATTAAGAGAAAAAATTAATTTGAAATTTGAAATTAATTTTTTTACCCATCCTAATTTTTTCGACATTTTGAACAAATTTAAAAAAATTTTTTAAAATTAAAAGAAAAATGTAGTTGAAAAAATGTTTATGATTTTTTATCTAAATAAAAAAAAAATAAAAAATTTTTAAATTAAAAAACAATTTTAAAATTAATTTTTATTTGAAAAAAATTTTTTGACCCACCCTAATAAGTCTGCACATCGGTATATGCACATATACATATGTATATACATATATGTATATAACAAAAAACTTTTAAAGTTAAAACAACAATTTTAAAATTAATTTTTAGTTGAAATTTTTTTTTTTTTTACCCACCCTAATATGTCTGTACGTCGATATATATGCATCTATGTGGCGGCAACAACAAATACCGGTAAGTGAATAAAGCCGCTTTCAGAGCAAGAGTTAGACAAAAGCATTGCTAGAGACGAAGTTGGTGAAGAATTAGAATACAAATTAGTAGCGTTGCTAGAAGAATGAACGCCAGTAACACCCGCTAGAGGAGACGACGACGAGTAGAGTAGAGCGGCGTGGGGAGGAAGCAAACGGGAAACTCATTGAAAATTCCATAAACGTAATTAGAACATGTAAATGTTGCAAAAAAACGTAAAGCCCGGCCTATTTGAATGGCTGACTGGCAGGCGGATGGCTTGAGGAATGCAGAGCAGTTGTTTGTGTGTATGTGTATGTGCATACAAATATCACCAAAGAAATGATTGCTTAATGGCTTCGTTTGGCTCATGGCTTTGCTGACGACGATTCTATGAATGAATTATTCGCCACTCTTTGAATACTTTGCCGCTTTTTCCCGCTACATTAGTTATTGTTGGTATTGCTGTCGTGGTTTTTGTGCAGCAGCAGCTGGGAACCAAGTAGTACATGAAGCACTTGCGTTTGCATAGAGAGATTGCGGATTGCAGAATTCGATACTTTGCTACTGTGCAATATATGTGAGTGTGTACATACATATGTATGTATGTAAATGTGAGCATGTCTCTATATAAGCACACTCTTGGCTATTGCCAACCATACTCCACTTAGCATTTGTCATTCGTAATCGCCGAGACTGCTTCCAGGCGAGCGAACATACTTTTGGCTATTGTTACTTGTCATTCCCTATTCACTTATATGTACATACATATACACGAATAGTAACATACAGCGCTCGAAAAGTCGATGAAGCTTTACGATTGAAAAGTACATACTTGGATTGAGTCACCGCTAAAGATAGAATCACTGTTGACGAGAAAAAGAGCCTTCTAACACACCCAAGAGAATATTTGACCTTAAATGGCCCTATAGGAGGATGGAGTTATGTGTAGAAGTTCACGAAAGTGAGGAAAGTTCTCTGATTCTTTTACTTTTGACTGAAGCAGCTCACGTCTTTCGGTCTTAGACCAAGTATCCTCTGGGTAGTCGAAAAAACATCCGGTTGAAGGCGAGCTAAAGTGAGAAGGCATCCTCAGGCAAAACGTCTCCATTGAAAATAAAACAACAGCCTCAGATGAAAGACTCCCCTTTTGATGACGATCACGGTAAACGAATTAAGGATTCCGATTTAAGTGCATGTACCTGGAATGCCGCCCAGCTGGTTGATGTCATAGTGAAAGTAAAGCTGACATCACCGCTGTCACAGAAGTGCGATGTGGATGAACGTATTTCCACAATCCGCATCAAAGTGAAGTTCTTCAACATATCGCTAATTTGCGCACACGGCCCGAGGAAAGGAATGGATGTAGTAAACAAAGATGTCTTCTATGAGTGCTTGGAGCGCAGCTATGAGAGCTGCCACCACCACGATGTCAAAATCGTGCTTTGCGACTTTAACGCCAGGGTCGGCAAAGAAAGTACTTTTGGCGCAACGGTCCGTAAATTCAGCCTCCATGATGAAACATCCCCAAATGGTTTGACGCTGATCCACTACGCCGGGGCCGGAAATATTGTTATCTGTAGTGCTACATTCGATCATAGGAAAATTCATCAAGCTACCTAGCCTTCTCCGGATCGAAAAGTCTCCAACCAGATCGATCATGTTGTGATAGACGGAAGTTAGGTCTCTAGTAATTTTGACGTGTGTACCCTCCGAGATCCTAACATCGAATCGGACCACTATCTTGTTGCAGCCAAACACACAACAACACAAGAAAGGTTCGATGTCGAGAAGCTGCAATCACAACAGACATCCAAACGGATGTTCTCCTGTCCTCTGAGAGCACTCATCAGCAACTCGATGTAAGGGAACTGTTTCAAGCTCCTTATGTGCAGCTACAAATGAAACCATTGGTTTTCGGAAAACGCAAAAGAACAGCTGGTACGACGAGGTGTGCCGTATCGCAGCGGAGAGAAAACAGACTGCCTACCTTACAACGTTACATTCGACCACAACTCATGCGGCATGGGATAGATACCGAGAGGTGAGGAGTGAAACGAGACGCATTTGCTGAAAAAAAAGGAGAGAGGCCGAAATGCGTGAGTCCGAAGAGCTTGATAAGCTGGCCGACAGGGATAATGCTCGAATATTCTAAGTAAAGATGTGGCGACTAACAGAAGGTTTCAAGACCGGATCATACTCTTGTGGAACCCTCAGAGGTGATCCAGTGACTGCTGTCCAGAGCATACTAAAATTATGGAGGGAATATTTCTCCAGCCTGCTGAATGGCAGTGAAAGCATAACACCAGAATATGGCGAATCCGATTGCCCAATCGATGACGATGGAGCAGATGTTCCACTGTCTGACAATGAAGAAGTCCGCTGGATTGCCGCCGAGCTATTCAAGTGCGGCGGCGAAGAACTGATAAAGTATATCCGACAATATTTTATGATATTTACTAGGCATTATCAAACGTCCCTCATCATTTTGACGCACCTTGAAATGCGCCGTCAAGTAAACACATACGTTTGTATACCTAAATTGTTTAAATGCATATCTGCGGTGATATTGGAAAATGCATGCTTCAAGGTGTAGTCGTATCTTTCGTATATGCAAATATCTAACCAAATATCTCTCGTATAAAACGAGCTTGCAGATGTTGCTGCAGTGGGAAATATGCAAATACCCCATATATCAATGGGGAATCACGAGATCTAGCGCAGCGTTGGAAGTAGGGCAGTTGGGAGAATTTATTCATTGGCTGCGTTGGTAAGTAGTCTGCTAGGAGATAAAGGAGTGTAAATATTTGCATATGACTATATAGATATATTTCTACAAACAGCGGTGGTAGTTATAACGGGTTTACGGGTTTACTTAATAATACTAATGCGGTGTTTACACTTTTATTAGATGTGATCGCATTTACTCTTTGGATTTGATGCAACGGGTACTACCAACCAAGAAATCCATGTTGGTGTCTTGTGAACAGTTGGATTTTGAA
Source organism: Bactrocera tryoni (assembly GCF_016617805.1). Lineage (NCBI taxonomy): Eukaryota > Metazoa > Arthropoda > Insecta > Diptera > Tephritidae > Bactrocera > Bactrocera tryoni. The sequence goes on along the minus strand of NC_052500.1, from coordinate 63,376,281 downwards.
CCTGGATAGCATGTGTATCGATCATTTCTCCTGCTATAAATGAACCAACAATTCAATAAATGGTATTATAAGATCCTGAAGGCTAAACTGTAAAGAGAATGGATTAACCGCCAGTACCGTCTATATACGTTTCGTTAACTTATCCGACAAAGCAGTAGTCATGGTGAAGGTCCAATAGCAATTGGCTGCCATTTTAATGACAATGGAGGATTTTAATTTCGCTCCCGACGCGCATAAAACATTTCTGAGTCCACGAAATATTTTTTATAGCTGCGACCCTACTTTATATGCTTTGGTTTCTCGTAAAGATCACGAAATCCGTTTGTATTTTCCCTACTCATGAAAGATGTTCTATAGTCTCTTCTTCTTCTACCATTTGGTAGCTTCTACAATAGCCAATAAGACAGTGATTTATTAGCCCCGCTAACAGAGTTTTTATAACATACGTTCTGAATTTTATTCATCTTCAGTCTTCACCGCGATTTAGCTTAATTTACATATAACATATTCGTCGATACAATATCTCCAATTTTTCCTGGAGTCTTATTGTAGGATGATGCCTGATTTGACTGGCGTTCATCCGCTTCACAATTGTCAGTACTAAAACTGTGTTCTAAAACCCATTGCCGCTTTATCGTGAAATGGAATGTTCGATCCATTAAGAGATCATTGTTTCACTAACTTTGATAAAACCCTAAGAGACTTTAGGGATTTCAAAGCCGCTTGGTTATCTGTATATATAAAAATATTCCATGTTGAGGGCACATACTTTTTCAGAATAAAAAGATTTTCTTTAATTGCTGTGAGCTCCGTTTGGTAGACACTACAGTAGTCTGCTAGTCAGAAGGTGATTCTGATTTCTAATTTTACTAAACAGATACTATTTCCCACCGCATAGATACTTATCCCTGTGGCCCTGTCCACCTCATCCCTATCCCACTGCTCTCTGGAACGGAAAGCAATATTGGGGACCGAATTTAAGTTTAAGTTTAGGGATTGTGGGGTTATGAAAATTCGTGATATGGGGTGGAAACGCGAAATTGCTAGGTATCTTAGAATACCCCTTATTACAGGCGACTAATAGAGAGAATCAAGCCCCATCCGAGCTCAATTGTCAGAGGTCAAAATATGTACAATAATTCATATTTATGAATCCTTATAACGTGAAGTTTTTGTATAATTCTCCGAAGACTTCAAGCAAAGAGTGTTATTAATTATTACACAAAATGGACCGAAACTCTGCCATATTTTATAAGGTTGCCATGGTCAAGTGTAAGCTCAACCAGCTACAATATATTAAAACTTCCTTTTGAAGCTGTGTAACTGAGAAAAAAAACTGAGAGATAATTGTTTCAATCTTACAGCTCAATCTTAAGCCGAGACTAGTCGGCAAAGCACATAGTAACTTGAAATCAACTCAGTCGGACTACAGGCTATCTAGAAACAGCAATAGTTATACTAAAAAATGAGAAAAAACTGAAAAATTCTTTTTTGAGCTCTACATCTTAGTCTCAAACCAAAACTAGTGGGCAAAGCACATAGTACGACCTTGAAATTAACACAGTCGCACTACAGTGAAAGCAAAAGTTAAAAATAACTCTTAAAGGCGTTGATTGGGTTTTGCAATTTTATAATTTTTTATTATTATTTTTAATACTATGATTTGTCTGAATTATTTTCCCAAAATTTCTATACAATCGCAATAAAATCATAGGAGAGCGGCCCGTCAGGCTAGACCGGTGGTCTCCATCAATCTTTGATTGTATTTTTCTCGAAACATCATTCTCAAGGTCTGTGCTCACGATTTGTCTGAAACTAGTGAAGCATCTTATTGAAATTTTTCAAAGTTCGTCTAAGTAGTATGACCTTGTGAATGACCCAAGAACGTTTGTGATTACAACTAATTTTTTTAAAGCAATTTGTGGTAAGAATTAGACCTGAAATCATACAAAAGAACTTTTTTTCTTCAAATCTTTCGATTAATCATGCACTATACGCGTCTACCAACCGATGAGTGTTGATTTTTTTATTTTAAATGGATAATTCGTCTGTTATGCTGAGCACCGCGAAGCGACGTTTTTGGGTGACGCCTCCGGAAAGCAGCTACCAATGGGTGAATTTCTAAAAAAAATGTATGAAAAATGCTGCTGGCATTTCTGGAATTATCACAAAAGCATATACAGAGTTGCCAGCCATATTATTTTTTAAGAAATAACCCACCAACAGCAATTAATATACAAATCACATATAGCATTTTTGGTATTGACGAGAGAATTTCATGCAACAAATGAACAATAAATCACACTAAAGCGAAGAAAGGACAAAACGATTTTACATTATTCAATGCAAAGCAAAGCGGAGCAAAGCGTACAAAAAGTACTGTTGAAAAGCGTCATCGCAAGTGTCAAATAGCTGGGATTGCTATGGAAACACGTTCAACTGCCAATTTGTCATTGTGTCAAGAATTAACATTTTCGTTACAACCGTTATGATTTGCATGAGTATTTTGCATTTTTAGTTTTATTTTGGATTTCTTGCGTTACGCTTGAGTTTCGGGTAAACGCTGTTCGTAGTAGGTATTCGTAGTAGTCACAGAGTGCATGCATTTTAACCTTAAATTGTGGCATTCATTTCCGTTTCTCTTTCGCTCTGCTTTCTATATTAATATATAAATATATATTCCGCTATTTTCACTTTTGCGTATTTAAGACACTCTTTCTATGCAAATTGTATTATTATTATATTCATTTGGGTGACAAGCTGTCAAAGCAATAAAAAGTTTGTTTACATACATACTATATATGTAAGTAGTTGTGTGAGGAGATAGGTCTCCCTTTGGATTGCATGAGCAAAAAAGTCGAACTTCAAACTTTTTTTGTTGAATTTTCTCTTCATAGACAAAAACTTGAAAAACGGTTGCTTAACCCTTATTTATAATTCAATCAAGTTAAATGCTAGTTGAGTAGGGAATTATAAATATTTTAAGCCCTATTAACTACTTTATATATTTTTTTTATTATTTTTTATAACGTCTATCCCTTATCATATTTGGGGAAATGAAAGTTTTTCGGTGTTTTATTAAAACTTAAATATTTTGAAAATTTTGCACACTGCTCTTTAAATGCAACACTGCTGTATACTTGTTCGATAACTTGTGGTCAATTTGAAGGCAATTTCATAATAATGCCACTCTCATAGAGACCCTCAAGCCTATTTGCAAACAACACTGGGATACCCGAGTTTCACAAGCTTCTCTTGAGTAGAATTTTTCACCAGGAAATCATATACGGGGTATCCGCACTAAAAGGTGTATGCATAAGAACCACCCAAACAAGCTTGCGGAACTTTTGACAAGTCACTAACGAAGTGTGTGGCCTTATGGAACACAATTCCTCTCCTATTGAGCAAAGCTGGCTGGTCGTAGACCGTTGTTTCTTTCGAACAGTCTAATTGTTGACGGTACCTGACCCTAATTAAGAGTTTGACCGTAGAGAAGCAGCTCATACCAAAAGACTCCTTACCAATCCCTCTAAAATATCTGACAAAACCTGTGCGTCAATTCGACTTGAGTGCTATGTGTGCGATCCACTTTTCATTGCCAGTAACAAGAGCTTATTTTGGGTCGCTTGTGGGAACCATGCATCGAGCTTCATTTTGCATCCAGTCTTATTAATCCCACGAAACATCTGACAAAACCTGGCCATCAATCCGCCTTTTCATCACCAGAAAGCAATCGCAAGCGTTTAAAGATGGATCGAACCATGAGGTTATTAGGTAAATTCTTGTGGAACCCACGCATAGAGCTTTTTTTTGTATACAGCTTTAGTATAATGAAGACAAACCGTGTTTTATGCAATGCCTACCTCATAGAAACTTGAAAAGTGCTTACATAATGGTCGAACTCGAAAATTTCCATTATTTTATTGATATTTTCGAAAATTGTACCACCTATTGCCAAACCCGAACTAAAAAGTGCAACCATAAGAACCTGCCAACCGGGAGCTTCTGACGAGTATCCACCGATATGCCGCTTTGGTCGTTCCCTGATGCAACACAATTCCAAATTTCAATTTTTAGATGATTGTTTCTTTGAGACTGTCCAATTGTTGACACTAAAGCTCCAAATTTTGATTTCGGTTCATCAGGTCGTTCAGGTTTTCAGCCACCTGACTTTCGTTTTTGCCTCAAACTTACTCCACCAATTCCTATTAAAGGATCAAAATCCGCTGAAAGAGCAATGAAGCCAGAGGTAATTGGTCCAGGTCCTTCTCCACCTGATCTTTCCAACGGAGTGGGGGTCGTCTTCTTCCTCTGCTTCCGCCGGCGAGGATTGCGTCTTGAGATGGACTATGTCAATGCCGTCGTATATCTCATACAACTCATCGTTCCATCGAATGCGATAGTCGCCGTGACCATCACGGTGAACCTTTCTCTCGGAAACTCGTAACGTCTACTGATCAGATGTTGTCATCGTCCATGCCTCTGGACCATATAGCAGGACGGGAATAATGAGTGACTTTTAGAGTTTGGTTTTTGTTCGCGTAGAGAGGCCTATACTTCTCAATTGCCTACTCAGTCCAAAGTATCACCTGTCGGCAAGAGTTATTCTGTGTTGTATTTGGAGGCTGACATTGTTGTAAATGTTAATGCTGGTTCCAAGATAGATGAAATTATTTACAACTTCAAAGTTATGACTGTCAACAGTGACGTGGAGCCTAGCCGCGAGTGCAACGACAATTTTTTTTTTTTTTTGGATGACAGGAGATATTTCGTTTTGCCCTCATTCACTGCCAGACTCATTTGCTTTGCTTCCTTATCCAAACTGGTTCAAGCAGAACTAACGGCGCGGGTGTTGAGGCCAATGATATCAATATCATCGGGATACACCAGCAGCTGTACCAAATACAGATATAATAATTGACAATTCCATTTCTAGAGGAATAAAGGATCTTTCTAGGTGAGACCAGGAAATCACAGTGTCCAAATGATTTCATAGTTATTCAGCGGCCAACGCAATAAGACAACTTTTTCATATTCCGAAAAAACATTACCACAACTGATAGGTATGTCAACTCATCTGTCAGAAGACCACATTTTGTTTTTTAATGACAATTCCACTTCTAAAAGAACAAGGAATCTTTGCACACTAACCTCTGAAACCCAGAGTGCGTAATTTACTGTGAAGAAATAGTTGTTATCAAAAACATAAAAGATAATTTAGCGTAACTTTAACAGGGTGCATGTTTCACAAGATGTCACATGAGTTCGCCGTCTTATCTTAAAAGTCATAGGATGTTCAAATTTGATTGAAATTTGACCGCGGTTCGGTGATTTTATTTACACTCATTGGATGAATCATGTGAATCAACACGCGCTCGTGAATGGAAACAATGTTTGCTAGAGTAGAAATGTGCGACAATCTTCCATCTGCGAGTAATTGCGGTAAAACATGACGCCAATTAGCGCGTGAGTGCGCAAAACCTTAGACGAGACATACGTACATATGTATATAAACAGGGTTAAATATTTACAATTGACATTAGAATACAGTGGCCACAGGGAAGAAAAGATAAGATACGAGAATTTAGAATTGAAAAATATTACAACAACGAGTAATTACCGAATAAAAGCAAAAAAATTAAAATTAGTCGCAATTTCGATGGGTTTAACATCATTATAGGTTGGCAAAAATTCCCCGCTGAAATCGGGATAATGTCAATTTATGTATATGCACCTTGTTTTATTTCTTTTTGTATGCGCAATTATCCAGATATTCAGCACCTTGTTTTGATCCGCTTCTCATGTTTATCGTATGGTATATCTGGTACCAGAATTTGTTTATGCGGATATCCGATTGTTGGAGCTGTTATTTGTTGATATCTGTGGACATTGTTATATCGAACGAATTGGTTGAAGAAATTTGTTGGAATTCCCAAACATTTGGTGAATCTATCATGTATCCTTATATTATTTTTTTGTATTCTGTGTATCATTTGCTTACTGCTTCCTAAAGTAATTAGCAAATTAACCAATATAAAATCATCCCTGCGTTAGTAAAAAACCTCCATAGGGACTCAGACAAAGCTGACGCTTTATTTACACCCACACAAATAAAACAAATAATAAAGTTAATTAAAAAAGAGTCAGTTGCTGTCTATCAAATTAAATTAACCTAATTACATTATTAAATTATCATGTGCGAGTACAACTACAACTAAAACAAGCACCACAAATGCTAATTATAACCATAAATTCAAACTATATTCGTCATACATGCATTGGGGTGTTTCAAAACAAATTTTGAATTTTTTCCAGCTCTTGCTCTGTCTAATTTTTCTATTTTATGTAAGAGAAATTCTCACTCGTTCTTTTTATGTTAGTTTTTCATATACTTAACACAGGAATAATCTTTCTTTTATGTCCTGAACAGGGTATATTCAGTTTGCCACGAAAATTTATAAAACACAGATAGGTTATTCGACGTGATTAGCGTGAGAAGCTGACTCGATTTAGTCAGGTACGAAACTGGTCGATAAAAAAAAAGTCCTTGCATGAAAAATTTTTTTATTTGACGAGATATCATCACGAAATTTGCCATGGATTATTCTCCAAAGCAAATTTGAAATTTCCAAAGATATTGTAAGTATCGAACTACTATGTCATATAGCTGCCATACAAACTGACCAATCAAAATCGTATCCTTATATGAAAAACTTTTTTATTTGACAAGATATCATCACGAAATTTGGCATGGATTATTATTCAAGATAACGCTTAAACATAGGGAAATCTTATTCAGATCGAACAACAATGTCATATTGTTGCTCAAAAATATGTCATTGTAAGAAAACGGTTTTATTTGATAACATATCATCATAAAATATTGCATAAATTCGTATCCAACACAACGCAGAAATATAGGGAAATCTTGATCAGATCGAACCATCATGTCATATAGCTGCCATACAAACTGACAAATCAAAATCTTATGCTTGTATGGCAACTTTTTTATTTGACCAAATATCTTCACGAAATTTCGTATGGATTATTGTTCAAACCCACACTAAAAGCTTCAAACATTTTGTACAGATCGAACGTCTTTATCATTTAGCTGCCATACAAACTGACCAGTTATACGATTTTTTCGAAGCACCCTAATGCAAAAATATATGTCGGTAAAGGCCAAAAACGAACGGATATTCAATTCAATTAGTATGATGATACTAACTAATAAATGCATTGCTGCATACTAACTATAATTATTGACGGTTGCTAATTGATGCACCATTTTTAATTAGAATATTGATTGCAACACACAACAACAAATAATAAATTTTATGCGGAATTTTCCGCTTTCTGTGAAAGAAAACGCGCATTCACGAACAAAAGCACGCGCCCACAGAGAAAATTGCTTTTTCCAAGTGCTTGTCAATATTTATTGAACGTAAATAATGTGTGGATACCACGCAAAACGAAACTCAATTTAATTGAAAACCAACCAATTGTCACCTTTTTTCATGTACACGACCTCTAAAGTGCATTGTAATCAAATAATTAGGGAAACAAACTACTACTTGAGGCTGAAAATATATTAAAAGTCATAAGTTATGACTATTACGGTATAAAAATTGCTATCGTTAATTAATTTAGCAGCAATTGAGTCATTAGATTGTGCAATGCTTTGACAGTGCTGTTATAAATTCGTACATATATACTATACTTTATATGCATTTATGTATGTGAAAGTCGACGAACGATAAATAATTAAAATGAAGTGGTTTCTGTAGCCGCTTTAAAAACCGCACTGTGTTTATTTATACAACGCATTGTTGCACTAAGTCTTTACAATGTAAATACGAGGCAATATACTAAACAGACTTATGCACATACATATTAATTGTGTTATAAAAATTTTAATTAATTTGTTAATCATGCGTATTATGTTTATACTGGTTATAGCAACTCTAATCGACACACAACAGTAATTAAGACGAAAAGACCTTAGAACAGCAATCAGGAAAAGCAAAGCTGCATGCTTTAAAGAAAGATGAAGCAGATGAAAATCCGTGAGAAGGAGCGTATGAAGCAGTAGTGACAAAAGTTAGAGTTAATAGAGGACAAATGCCGACCTGCCCTGTACTACTTAAGGATGTAGTAGAAAACTTGTTTATAGTACAACAAAAAAACTAGCAAAGGGAGAAATATCTTCGAATAACTTCGAGTCTCCTGTTTTTCTGCCAGTGAATCACAATGAGGTCGTACAAGCATCGGAGCGTTTGGGTAATGCAAAAGCAGCTGGTTTTGACGACATTCCAAATAGGACTTTAAAAATTGCTATAAAACTCACAACCAAATATTTCACGGATGTGTTCAATAAGTGCCTGCGAAATGACATTTTTCGAAATATATGGAAAATACTTGTTCGGTTCTGCTTTCAAAACTGAACAAGCCGCCAGGAAACCCAATTTCGTACAGGCTGCTCTGTACGAGGGCTGCTATATATATTCTGGCCTAGGGCAACACTAAGTGTTGCCAGGTGCAATCTGACATTTCCATTGGAAAGTTTGACATTTTTTAGCATAACATCACTCAGAACGTTTTGTCATTTAATCGTGAATTGTTTTATTTACAGGGAATTAAAAAAATCATCTCGGCCAAAAAATGGAATTAACTCGTGAACATTTTCGTGCGATCATTTTTCACAACTTTCGATGTGGATTATCATGACAAGAGTGCATCGATGAACTAAAATCTTTGTATGGCTATGAAGCACCATCCTATAGCACTGTGAAAAACTTGTACAACGAATTCAATCGTGGCCGACGCTCGCTCAAAGACGAATTCCGTGAAGGTCGTCCAAAAACAGCCGCTGTGCCAGAAAATATCGATGCCGTACGTGAACTGATAATGCAAGACCGTCATGTAACATACCTTTAGATAGAGGCATGCCTATGCATTTCTCCCACCAGCATACATTCGATATTGCATGAACACCTGGCCGTAAAAAAGGTTTGTTCTCATTGGATCCCGCACAATTTGACAATCGCTCAAAAAAAAAGGCTCGTGTGGATTGGTGTAAAGAAATGCTGAAAAAATACGATCGCGGTGCTTCAAAAGACGTTTATAAGATCAAACAGCAAAAAAAAATTAAAACAAAAAAATAAAAAAATAAAAAACATTTTCGTTGATAAATATGCCTATTTACATTATTAGGCCAGAAATATATATAGCAACCTACGTATGAACGATACCATTGGTAGAATTTTCGAAGAAATAATATGTGAACGAGTAGAAAAACACCTAGAAGAACTTAGAAGAAGTACAGAGCTTAACTGACAAGCAATACGATTTTCGCAGAAGACGCTCGACCATTGACACATGAAAAAAAATCATGCTGAGCCGTCGCAAATAGTGGCCAAGCCAGGATTGACGGTTAGAAAGGTTTTCATAATGTTTGATGCGATTGGCAGGAGATCATCTAATATGAGCTGCTCTTCTACGTCCAAACTCTTTATTCTGAACTGTCAACAATAAGATTTTAGATAACATATTTCTGCCGTATACCCTCAGAACCTCATACAAGGTGCGTGCCAAAGTAAAAAGGAATTCAAAAAAACATAGAACAAATGGTTTTTTCGGCAAAATCAACTTATTTTATTCAAAATAGTCTCCTTCTGCTTCACAACAGCAGAAGCACGGTCCAAAAGCATGTCGAACGAGTGTTTTAGCTCGTTGACCGGTATGACCGCCAGTACGCCGGTGCAAGCTTTTTGAATGGCCTCTTCGTCTGCGTAACGCTTTCCTTTCATGGGCAAATGCATTTTTCCGAAAAGAAGGAAGTCGCAAGGTGTCATATCAGGTGAATACGGGGAGTAGTTAATGGTTTAAATGTGATTTTTGGTCAAATAATCGGTCACACTGATGTCCTTCGAATGTTGGATTCTCATTTTTTGGTCGTCAGTCAATTTGTGCGGAACAAACCGTGCACACACCTTTCGTAAGCCGAAATGTTCCGTCAAAATGCGATAAATCGATGTTTTGGAGATGTTCAATTTCATTTCCATGAATTTCAATGATGATTTCGGCTGATTTCAGCTGATTTTTGATGAATTCACGCAGAGTTTCGTTGGAGTTTCCGCTGATCACGGATTTTGATTGGCCCACATGTTGATCGTCATTTATGTTCTCACGACCACTTTGAAAACGTTGAAACCACTCGTGCACTCTGCTACGGGATAGGCAATCATCGCCATCCTCTTTTTTCATTCGCCATAGCTTGTTTCATCAATTAAAAGGTTTCGGTAAAAGTTTTACCAATCTTAAAACAAAATTTAATGTTGGCTCTTTGTTCGAAACGCATTTTCGCACCGATAACACAAACATACTGACACTTAAAACGCAATAACTTCACTTGCAATCGATGAAATGTCACTGGACAATCGATAAAGTTCGCAGATTCTAACGCTCCAGTCGACATATAGAAAAAGTCCTGTTTACTTTGGAACGCACTTTGTATTTTAAGCAATATAGATGCTAACAGATTTATCTGAATTGAGCATTATTTTACTACTAGCTTATAAGCTACTTACAGTCAGGTAAAGAGGCACATAGGACTACCAGGAAATTTTCGCCATTATTAATAAAAAATTTTTTCAATTCTGCCATAATCGTAAATTAAATAATAATTGGAAACTACCGAAAATAAGTCAGCACTAATTTTCAATATTTATTTTCCTCGAAAAGCTCTTAAATAACGCCACTTAATTTGAAATAATTTAACCCCAATTACTGTTGAGCAGCAAAACGAGTATTAAATGCTCGGTTGCGCATGAAATTACAAATTTTTTCTTCAAGTAATTCTAAGATTTACGCACCGATCAGAAATAAATGAGCAATAGCCAAGCATACAACGAAAGATTTAGGCGAAATCTTTTGGAGCACATGTGTTGCATAAGTTATGCCAATTAATCGCATATACATACATTGGAGATTATAGCAATTGCGCCCTTTCTAACTTAATCTGCACATAGATATACATACATACATACATCCATACATATGTCATAAGTACACTGTAAATATATGTGTGAACAAATGTGCTTGATTGTATTGTTTTACAAATTAACATTTGTGTGCTGCAAATGTGTGTGTGCGTGTGTATGCAAACTACACTTGGTGGAAAATTCAGCAGGCCGGAAATGTGATAAACATGTGTAAGTTTATATGTAGGTCTGCCAGACCTACCAGAAACGGGAATTGAGAGCTGAATGTATGTATGTACATTTTGAACATATGAATGTATCGGTTATGCGACTAGCTATAATATTCAGAAAAGGCTGTGGACAACTGTTGAGTATCGCAAAAGATAATTTGCTCGATATTCTGAATAATTTCTTACAAATTTAATTTTTTGCTTGCTCTTTTTTCTTTGGTTCTGCTCTCCTTGTTTCGGATTTATTAATCCGTTGCTTTCAGTTATGGTAAGTAGTAACCGGTCTTCCTATATTTCCTGATGATTCCTGAAACTTTTGACCTCTCAAACCAAAGTACAGATACTGGATAGTTGAACGACGTCCAATAAGTAGAGGTAAGGATTCATTAGAAACAAAAATTTGTATATCGCAGATAATATATTCAGTTCAGAACAAAAAGTGTTGTTTGGAAGCTAAAAACCCAAAACTCAAGAACCAACAAATATTAATCGCACCATACTACTTTTCAAATAAAAACACCTAGATCTTCTTAAGCTCTTTACTCACGGATATTCTCCATACTACTTTTCAAATAAAAACCCCTAGATCTTCTTAAGCCCTTTACTCACGGATTTTCTCCATACTACTTTTCAAATAAAAACCCCTAGATCTTCTTAAGCTCTTTACTAACGGATTTTCTCCATACTACTTTTCAAATAAAAACCCCTAGATCTTCTTAAGCTCTTTACTCACGGATTTCTCCATACTACTTTTCAAATAAAAACCCGTACATCTTCTTAAGCTCTTTACTCAGGGATATTCTCCAAGCGAATACACATTTTGTTGGTTATAAGACCCATGTATATACTTTTTTACACCTCTTGCTTGACATAAGACCATAAAAAAGTCAGATGCAGTCAGATCAGCTGACATCGGAGGCCAGCGGAAAGTGTTTCTTGATATTAATTTGTTTTCAAAATTTCGTTAAAACTCTGCAATAATCAGTCTGGCTATGTGTGCAGTTGTCTTGCATGAACTAATCGCTATTGGAAGAGATAAGTCTTCGGGGCAATTCTGGGTAAAAAACTCATTCAACATCTTTAAAAACCGGTGCCCATTGCCACTTACTGTTACACCGTTTACTTCAAAGAAGTATGGCCCGACAATACACCTTGATGAAACTGAGTACCACACAGTGATTCGTTCTGAGTGCAGATCCGTCTCGTGGATAATTTTTGGCTTTGATCCACTCCATATACGGCAATTTTCGTTCTATCAACATTTCCGTTTAGATTAAAATGGGACTCATCAGACATAAAGAGGCAATTTATCAAGGCCAATAGGCACATCCAGAGGATTTACCGGCTTGCTATTTGAACTTTGTATGGAAAAAAATTAAGGTCATTATGACTTACGGCAAGTTGCACCGATAAGTTGCGAGTCAAAATCCTTGGATTTGCCTGAATTGACGATGCAACAGCCGCGATTGTGTTTTGAAAGCGAACATACGGATCTCGATGGTACGGTCGTCTTGCGATTCTTCCACATTCGGCAAACTTGCTTATCAACCTCATAATGGTCCATCTACTCGGGGGAGTGCCGCCAAAATCACAACTGAATTCCCTTTGAACAGAAATGAAAGACTACAAGGAATGGTACCGATGCACTCTCCAAACCTTCTTTTCGATATCCCAAGCACTCATTAAAAAAAATTGAACTAATAACTTGCCAAATAAACAAAAAGTAAGTCGATTACTCACACAGAAAAAGTTATTAGAGTTGGTTTTTAGAGCACGATTCGTTGGCCATGCTGTAGTTGCCTAGAATAAGGCATTCAATGAAGATCGTAAAGTCATCCAAAGCTTGCCTCGTGTGAATCGTCCATGCGTCTCTCTTAATGAGAACAACATCAAAACAGTTAAAGAAATCGTACTTCAAAACCGTCATTTAGGCATTAGAGGAATAGTAGATGATCTCAACATCTCTTAGAATCGACTCAACACATATTGATTAATATATTGGATATGAAACGTGCCAATGCTATACTCATTCTAAAAGCTAAAAATTTTGCAAAAGCGATGTCGAGTAAAAGACGCGTAGGAGATGCTTGGCAACATAGCTGAGAACCCGACATTCATCGATGGAATCATGACTGCTGGCAAAATTTGGGTTTATGAATATGACGTCGAAACTGTCCAACAATCTAGCGAATGGTGATACAAAAATGAGTCGAAACCGAAAAAAACCAAAATTCGGCATCACAGCCGGGCCTCGTAACAACTATTTATAAGGAAAAAGGGAATGAGGATTAGCATGCTTGTAATTGTAATGTCTCAGAAACCTATTTCGATAATAAAGATTTGTTTTAAAATACATGAAAAAATACATTTTTATCAGTTCATGTCAAATTTGATCAGATAGTAATGAAAAAGAAAGTTTTACGAACAGCGCTCACTGCTTTGTAGACAATATTGCCCATAACATTGAGATGTTTTTTCAGGAAAACTTATAGCATCTTATCTTGAACCACACTTATCTAGAGATCTACTAAACAGCTCTGTTTCCAAAACTAATTTCAGGAAGGAAGGACAACTGGAGTCTAAATTCACGCTACTTAATTTAAAATTTCGCCAATAATTCTATATTCTCACATACACAATCTCTCTTATCGATTTTATAGAATATATACGAAGTTTTAAAAGAGTTATATGAGCTCAAAACACCATTCAGGATATTAAAATTGAGCGGCTACGCTAGATAGATCCTTTTAAGATGTAAGCACTCACCAGTTAGGACTTCGAAGCAGGTTCTGGTGATGCTAATCGAGTTTTTGGAATATTTGAGATTAAGAGCAACTTATATTACATTTTGAGATAAAATTTTGAAATATTTAAAATATACAAAATTTGTTTATACAGGAATTAGTCCAACGAAAAAATAAATAAAAGACGTGAGAAAAATTTCAAAAGGACATTAAAACGATCATAGTGTTCTTTCCTCAAATATTGTGGTTACTGCTTCTTACCTCTTTAATATAAATTACGGAGAGAGAAAAAGAGAAAGTTCAATGACTAACCTTAAGGGTAATTGACAACTAATACAACGTAGATGAATTGACATTTTAGAAAAATTTTATGACCTAAACTAATGCAATGAAACTCCCTTATATTTTCTGTTGCTTTTAACCACAAAACTTAAACAGTGTTCATAAGGAGTTTAGGTTAAGGCCAGGTTCCTCCAAACAATTTTGAAAAAATCGAAATTTTTTTTCATAAATTGCTACTGTATACTCGTAGAAATAGTATATAATTAGTCCCGAAGGTCAGCAAGACAGAGAAGCAGGTATAAAAGTGTGAGGAGCGCTGCGGAAAATCCGGCCGATCGAACGCCTTCGGTAGCGGCAGCTACTGCGTGCTGTGGCTTAAACTGATTTTTCGCCGAACCACGTTTTTTTCACATGGATGACACTCTCATTTCAAAACTATTGAACTTATCGATATGAACCAAACGGCATTTTACTCTTCAGATGTCTGGCTATAGACTCAAGCAGAAACAGAAATATTCATTATTATTTAAAAAAGTTATAAGCAATTAAAAGTGAAAAAAAGGGTTAAAAAGATTCTAAAGTCCGCCATTTTGTTTTTTTTTTTTTTCATTGAAAATGTTTCATTCTGCTTGAGGCCATAGCTAATTCGATACAGAACAAGAAACCCTTTTGTTTTTTGCTTTGAGATAATTCTTTTCCAAGAAATGATGTCATCCATCAACGAATCGGATGAGTTTCAGTAGGCATTTTCAGGACCGCCATTTTGAAAAAAAAAAAAAAAAAAATTCAAGTAATTTAATATATGTATGTACTTTCATATGTAAAAAAAAATTGATTACTCAACATGTTTTGTAATAAAAATAAAATGGATTAAAAAAATTGCGTTTTTTAGAGGAACCTGGCCTTAAGTTAGCTTATTGAGTATCACACTTGAACTGCTTTGTGAAGTCAGAACACGGCTTAATATCTGTTGTGTAGAACATCCCAAAAAATGTATTTTTTTTTTTTAATTTACAAATGCTTTAAATGGCTAATGCCCAAGTTGAGTGTCACACTTTGTCTGCTTTAGGAGTATATAACATGGTATATACATATCTATTTCGATGTATTGACAAAAGGGCCTTATCAGAAATATTGCTATCGCCTTAGCTACAATTAGGACAAAGAAATGAGAGATGGACGGGTTTACAAAATTGGTCTTAAATCGACAGGCACAGGGCTATTTCAATGGAGTTTTCAAAACCTTGGAATTTGAAAGATCGACTTAACTGACTGCACAACTTTGAAAAGAAGAAGAATTGCACCAACATGATATCGGCAGAAAACTCTAAGTCTAAATTCTTTACAACCTAAGTTCAAAATGGAACTAAAAAATGTAAACAAATATTTCAATTGCATAACCACAATAATAAATTTGCTCGAAGGAAACAACTCAACCAGCGGTACGTGTGTGCGCTTCGTCTCTTTGCCATAAATACCGGTATAAAATGTGCGCGAATGTAAAACAAACTTTCTGAAATATGTATTTCCGTTATTAAACGTTGCATAAACAGTTATTGCACACGCCCACGCAATAGCAAGTAACGAACAAAACAACAACAACTATGCGAGCACATATAAAATTAGATACGAAAAGACTAGTGGAAGATATTCATTATGAAAGGTGGCGTTGTCATAACAACAACAGCAAACAAGGCGCTAATCGAGGGGTAAATTTTTGTACCGTTATGTCGGATATGTCGGTAACACAACGAAAGGATAACACGCCAAAAAGGTGCGAGAAATGTTAGATGAGCATGCATGCGGCTGCGTGTGCTGAGATGTGTATGTGTGTACAGAATGCTTATTTGCAGCGATTGCACATGAGCGGTGGGCACGCATGAAAAGGGACAGTTTATCAAGTGGCAGGCGTTTGACAGCTGAAATGGCCTGCTACGACAAACCGTACGGGTATTAAGGGTGTTCAAAATAGCAACTTATAAATTTAAGATTTATTATTTGTTATTTATAAGGGAAACTTTGACCGTCACCTTCTTAAATTAATGTAAAAATCTTGTGCTATCGAGACATTTTTTTCATTTTAACCTGTAAATTCAATAGAGTAGAGGCCCGCTAATCCGGACACGGCCTAATCCGGATTTCACTGTAATCCGGACAGGGTTAAAAAATTCAAAATTTCTATTATGTCACTTGTAATCCGGACCGACATTCTCTATCCGTATTCTCTAATCCGGATCACATATTTATTATTCACTACATTCGCTTTTATGCTTTATTGTTTTAAGTTTTTTTTTTTTGTTTTTGGACATGTGTATTATTTGTTATAATAAACAAACAGAAATTATAAATATTTTTTCTTAATACATAGTTCTGATATGTATTTTGTAATCCGGATTTCCTTATATTCCGGATAGGGGCCGGTTTTAATTGATCCGAATTAGCGGGCCTCTACTGAATAAGTTTTTTTGCACACCTTTTACTTTTATCCACTAGTTCGACAAAATTATGAACGATAAAATTTATTTTCCGCAATAAGTATAACAGATATAATCCTCAAAGGGCTGCGAAAACGCCAGAGCCTTACAAAAATAACTAAAGCCGCCTTGGAATTGAGATCCCGAACTGTCTTCAGAACTTACAAAAACCTTAAAAAAAATAGAAACAGCTAAATTGGTTTTTTAGAAATGGTAGAAATGAAAACCGCTTGAAAAGGAGAGTTTAAGTCAAATAGTCGTCAGAACTTTGGTGGTAACTCATGCATTATGCTCCATTCGTCTACCTTATTGAAAAGTCATGTGCTCCAAACCTAATACATTCAAATGAACAAGATGAATGTCTTCTCTTTAAAAATACCCTTTTAGTCGCCTAAAATCTCCCTCTGTTCTATAGACTTCAAAACATCTAAATTCCAAAAATTGAGCGTCTAGTGGAAAATTTTGAATTCACAGGCACAGTACAAAATTTACCCGTGCTAATGAGACAAATAAGTGCCCGTAGTTTCGAGAATATTGCTGCCGCCAGCGCATCATTTGAAGAAGACCCAAATCAGTGTCTTACACATCGTTCTCGAGCGTTAGACATCTCTGTGACATCGTTGTGGCGAAATTTTCGAAAAGATCTTGGCCTACATCCTTACAAGATCAAATTGACACAAGAACTGAAGCTGCTAGACCACCAGAACTATCGTATGTTCGTGAATTGCGTTGAGCCACAACTTGAAAATGATCTGGATTTTCATCAAAGAATGATCTTCGGCAATGAGGTTCATTTCTGGCTGAATGGCTTTGTCAAAGCAAAATATGCGTTATTAGTCAGGCAGCAAACCACACGTATTCTATAAGTCACCATTGCATCCCCAAAAAATTACGGTTTGGTGAGGCTTATGGACCGGCTGCGTCATTGAGCCGTACTTTTTCCGTGATTACCAAGACCGACATGATATCGGCCGATTTATGCTTGAAAACCGTCGAAAATTGGATTCAGCGTCTGGACTTCTATAAGCCACTTCCACACATAATGGTCGATGCCATACTTTTACAGAAATAAAAAAATTCATTGGTATCCGTTTCCTTTTTCTTAAAAAAACGCTCTTAACCGCTATACCCGTTATAAGAACTCTGACGTTTCCTTTCTAGATGTTACAAACTTCGTGGCAAACTTAATATACCCAGTTCAGGGTATAAAACTAATCGGCTGCTACTCTAACTTCCTTCCAGAAATTGTTAGACAGCTTTCGTAGCATTTTATGTTGGAACTTACGCTTCTAGGTGAATTGTTAAACGTCTCTCTTTGCTCTATCGAATTCGGAGAACTTAAAATTTTGGAAAATTCTAAACTTACGCTAACTTAAAAACTGGTTACTTCGCTAAAAATTTAATGAAATCAAATTACTTTGAAATTTGAAATCCAAAACTAATAAGTCCAGTATTGCCACTATTATTTACCGTCTTTTTTGTAAGTGTCAAACTAATGTTTGCAGAAAACGGGTTAGGGAGTTTAAAGACAAAGAAGATAATGCTTATATTCACAGCTCAAAATTCCGAATTGAATAAATTATGGGAATATAAAAATTAATATTATTGTATTCTTAAGTGAGTGCAAAACTGTGTGGATTTCTCCAGCTCGGTGAGTTTTCTAACCCGTGAAATGCCGACTAATAAAAAATTTTGATTTTTTTGAGCTTTGAAATGAATGACACTCAAACTTATAAAAAATTGTTTTGGAAAAACCATTAAAATATAGTGTTATCCTTTTATTTCGTTCGTTTTTGTACAGGATTTATAATTCTCAGCTGGTTTAAGCTAAAATCAATATTAAAGCGAGTATTTCAAAAAAGATCATTTTCCATCTATAAATAAGTTAAAAACTTTTAAAAATAAAAACTATTAGTTTTTGAGACTTGAAAAACATTAAAAAAAACATAGTTTTTGCGGCAATAAATATATTTCGCTACAAAATACTTTTTACATATGGTACATATGTATATCAATATTAACCACTTTGGAACATAATCTCAAAATTGCGCTTGAAAAAATTGTGGTTTAGAATATTGAACTATTGATATTAAAGGATAGTCAAATTACTCCTATATAACTTAATACATATTATACAGGGTGGCGCAAAAATCAGAAGATGCTATAAATTATGCAATTGACCTCTAATGTCAGTTCTGTTTTGGCATTTGTGTAGTAAGCACATGCGAAAAGATATGAAAAATGCCATAGAAAAGGGCTCAAATGACAATCAACTGTGGCGGTGGCTATTTACATGATATCATATTCTCGACTTGATGTAAAAAAATTAAAAGACCAAATAAAAGTAATCCACAAGCAGAATCAAAGTTTTTCATTTTTTAAAACAGTTTTTCATTTTCCTAAAAAATATCGGAAGGAAATTTTTGCGCCACCTGTTATATATCAGCTCAAAAAACAAATTAAGTAAATAAATAACATTTTTGCTCTTCCAAAATAATTAAGAACACCCCTAACATGTACAAATGTAGCATACTTATGGGTACAAACACATTACACCAGGGAAAATGAAATCAAAAGGATAACATGTGTGAGGCGAAATTCACTTGACAATTGAAATGAACAGTAAATGTTGGGTTCAATTTAAACACACAAAAATAAATAACAATACATTTGGACTGTAAGCTGCAAAAATACAAAAACCTTTCTACGCCTGAGTGAACAGCACAATGACCAAAAATTAGTCGGAGCGAGGTTAGGCTATGAATTTTTTATGAGCGCTTTAAGGGAATACTGATCATTTGAGTTGAAATTGGTAATATTTTTCCGGTTTGAACAATAATTTTTATACACTTGCAACATGTTGCTACAGACTACAATAGCTTTGTTACAGGATTTGGATTGCTTATAATAAAAAGTTAGAGGATTGGATGCCAACTATTTTTAAATTTTAAGTGAAAAAATCTATCTGATATCAGTAACTAGCGTGGTTTAGGTTGAAAATTATTGCTAAAGGGTTGCCAGCTGTTTCGAACTATCAAGTAAAAAAAATGATGAAATACTAAACACTACACTCTGGATACCACAATTAATTGATTTGAAAGCAGCTTGTCAAAATTTATATTTGAGAAGTGTTGCCACCTGTTTAAAAAAATTAATTTTCTATATAATTGAAAAATTAAAATTTGGTTATGGCACTAAAGAAGTTTAAGAAAACTATCCGAAAACAATAATTCTAGTAAGAGTTGCCACCTTTTGAAAAAATAATTTTCTATATTAATTGAAATATTACCATTTGTGTATGGAACTAAAGAGGTTTTTGAAAAATATCCAAAAACAATAATTCTAATAAGAGTTGCCACCAGTTTAAAAGTATTTTAAAAAACATGCTAAGGGTTAGATTTGTACAATATAGGTACAAATGAAAAATATTTAAGAAACAAGTGAAAATAGTTTGGAATACACGTTTAGCTTAAAAAAAATTTCAGAAGCGTTGCCAACGGTTTTAAAAATCTGAAATTAATTTACTGATAAAATAAATGAAATATTTCGATTTAAAATATTTAAGAAAAATATTAAATTACTTGGACTTAAGCAAAAAAAATACAATTTTGACATAAAACAAAATAATACAATTTTTGGGTGCATCTAAGTGAGAATCCTTTTGAGAAGAGTTCCCACATTTTTAAATTGTTTAAATTGATTATTTGCTCTTTCTCTGTATGATGTAACGGGTCAGACCAATAGCTGCTAAATTAGTATCGAACCTGGCGATTCAAGTGACCTCGAAAAGTGTTATAAGATTTTGAAAGTGATTAGAAAGGCAATTTTTGAACAATCACAGTCAAAATCTCTCAAATCACCAATAACAAAGTAAATGCAGCAGTTACCTGAGCATTGAAATATTTTCAGTAGAGTTAAATATATTCAGCTAGACTTTTTGTTTTGTATTCTTTCGCAGCTCGCTTAGAGACCCATTGAAATTTCAAATATTTTTTGTTTATAAAATTCTGATTCATATTTTTTTAGTTTTAGTTTTACGTTTCCACAAAGCCTAGGTTCAGAAACGTCACTTAAAACCTTTCTGATAATAATAAATAACCGAGTGTTCAGCGGTATAACCGATTAACAGCTATCTGCTAACGGTAATATTTGGAGATTTTAGGATGATGCCAGCTTCGATGGCTTCGGAATGCATAAAACGCAGAAGTTGCTGGCCGGCTATCGAAATATATTATTTTGGACCAACTACCCACTACGATGAAGTACTATTGATTAAAATAGCCATAAGAACTCTTCTGATGGAGAAGATGTGAAAGAATTTTTCAAGCTATCTAAAGAAATTAGCAAAAACAAGTTATTTTTTAGTTAAAGGTGACGACATCCTGGTCATTAATATACTAGTATAGTATAAGCAAGTAGAGATCGGGCCATTTTAACAAGCTCATGAATAATAAGCATAATGAAATATCTGAGGAGATCCCTATAATAAAAAAAACGTAACTATAATAGAAGCATCGCCTGTCGATGTAGGTGAGAGACACCATATATTTAAAGCGAGTGGTACATACATACAAGTATGTATATCTTACAATCTTCATATCATAAAAAAAGCTATGAAAAGCAAACTGCTACTTCCTAATCCTTAAAGATCATCAAAAATCTATCGGACAAACGAAACTTTTCTTGTTTTCGTCCTTTCAAAAAGCTTTATAAATTTCATTGAAATCTACCGAGCGGTTTTCGAGCTACAGTGGTTACTAATTAAAAAAAAAACATAGTCCTTTGAAGTTTTGCACGTGGTTTTTTATAAACGTTCCAGAGCGCACGAGAAGCCTAGATTTTTTAACTTAAATTTCGCGCGAAACTCCATTCTCATCGAAATATTTTATTTCCAAGGTTGGTATGACTGTTGGTTAGTATTTTTGCCAAATGTCACATCAAAATCAATCATTAGTGTTTAGTATACGCTTGTCTTTCTTAAGTACCATTCTTAAGTGCATTTGGTGATTTTTACTATGAGTGAAATTATTTAACAAGGAAATTCCATTAAATTTCGTGTACGGAATCAAATTTCTGATGCCGAAACGTTCAAAATGTTAGAAAAGACCCTCACTGATAATTGTTTTTGGCGAGCAAGTGTTTTTGATTAGTAAAATTCATTTCAAGAACGAATTGACGAAGAACCACGTCCAGGACGGGCATCAACATGAACTGATAATGCACACGTCAATAAATAAATGAATTGGTGCTTGAAAATCGACGATTACCAGTACGAGACTTTACTGCCACCGTTTGAATATCGGAAGAATCAGTGAAAATCATTTTGAAATACCATTTAGGCCTAAAAAAAGAGTAAAATCACGATTGGTTTCAAAATTACTCAATTTTTCCAAAAAACAAGATGGCGCTAACGTCTGTAAAACAATGCTTTCCGACTATCAGGATGTCATAAAATTAATTATTACTGGTGATGAGTCTTGTATCTATGTTTACGACCCGGAAACAGACCATCAATCGGCCGCATATCGTGGCTAAGGTAAGCCGCAGCTGAAAAAACCACGTCAAAGCAGGTCAAAAATTAAAGTTATGTTGACAGTTTTTTTCGATTTTCGAGCTGTGGTGCACTCCGAATTCCTACCGACCAACCAAACTGTCAAAAAGGAATAAACACCATATTCTTCTGATTTAGCTCCGTGGGACTTTGGCTACTTAACAAACTCAAATGGCAGCTCTAGAAAAACTATTTTGAGTAAATTTACTTTAAAAACGTTTTCGAGAGTTGGCAAAAACATCGGCACAAGTGTAATGGGGCCAAGTGGGATTGCTTTGAGGGGAACAACATAGATTTTGAAGAATAAATTAAGAATTTTAAAGAACAAATTCTTACTATTTTTTGCTCATAGAGAAAACCAAAACCGAAATTAGAAACATTTTCGGTATAATCTAAGTTCCCAATTTACGTCTTAACTTTAAGAGCATGTTGTAATAATAATAATAATATTTCCACAAAAACAAGGTTATTGCTTTTGTTACTAATAGTTTATTGACCCAGATGCTTGTTATCAACTTCTGTTTAGCCAAAGAGATTTTCGAATTTATTTAAAATGTTATGTAGGATTTGGAAGCTTTTTGAAATGGCTGAGATTGCGGCAATCCAAACTTTATAAGCATACATTTTATCATTGTTCTCAGAATTGCGCAGCATTTCGGTGTTGCCTGATAATATTTTGGCGCATTTTTATCTCTTTTAATTTGCGACACGTTAGGCAATGACTTCCAGCTACTGCGCTTATCTGGTTATTTTTGTATTTGACTTCCGAATACATATGTACGTGTGCTTATCACAGGCTTGTCACATAAAAAAAATAGTTGCATGAGATACTCTTTGCTACAAAGCAACGGTAATTGTAGTAATTAAATTAAACAAAAAAATGCGTTTGCAATGTTAGTTATTTTATCTGCAAATTTAATCAGCGTTTGTCATAGCATTTTTTATTTACAACTATAAAAACAGGTATCGCAATTTACGCTTTATTTATAGTAAGCACACGAGCAAAATTTATCTGAGAATTCTTTGGTGCGCCCATTAAATGCAAAATATGTTACCTTTGATTACGGTAAAAGCATATATGCATATATATAGTATTGTATTTACGTTTATAGCAGTATGTGAGTTGAGCTACTGATTGCGCCGTTTAACAGCGCAGGCACGTGATCTAGTGCTAAACGAACTTCCGGGCCAACATTTCATTCACTCAGCATACTCACCGTTCAATTGAAATTATTATCAAGAACAAGCAGACGTGATGTTGTGAACTTAAATTTATATGCAAATATTTCAATGCTGACTTTTCTTTAAACATTTACCAAGAAAATTATCGCTTTTTTTAAGAATTCATTCGAATTTTATATCGAGAAAAATGAAAAATGCAAAGCGAACGTATAAATGAGGCATTGTGGCAGCATATAGTACATTATATACAGAAATCATATGTAACATACATATGAACGTATGTAAGTATATAATATATTCTTTTCATACACACTATTATATAGTACGTACAAGTAAAAGTGATTGTAAGCGTCTGAATGCGGCTTATGTATGGATAGGGTGATTTTTTAGGGACGTAGAGTTTTCTGGTAGGAAATGTTATGAAAATAGACTCGACTGCACACATTCGTAAAGATCTTTGTAAGTTTCCAAATACAACTTAAAAGTATATAGGGTGTTTTTTTAGACAAATATATGAATTATTTTAAGAAATCTGACAAACCAGCTGTCAATATATGTATGTAAATACATATATCACTCTGAAAGTGCTTGTAAGCATCTAAATACGACTTATGTATGTATAGGGTGAGTTTTCAGGGGCGTAGAGTTTTCTAGTAGAAATTGTTGTGAAAATAGAATCCACTGCACACATTCGTAAAGGCCTTTGTAAGCTTCCAAATACAACCTAAAAGTAAATAGGGTGTTTTTTTAGACATATACAAGAAATATCTTAAGAAATCTGACAAACCAGCTGTCAATATATGTAAATCATCTCACTCTAAATGTGCTTGTAAGCATCTAAACTACTTATGTATGTATAGGGTGAATTTTTATGCGCGTAGAACTTTTTAGAAGGAAGGGTTATGAAAATAGACTCGACTGCACACATTCGTAAAAGTGTTTGTAAGCCGCAAAATACAACTTAAAGGTTTATAGGGTGTTTTTTTTATACATCTAGAATTTTTGAAGTAATAGCTGTCAAACCAGCTGTCAAGTTGAGCACATGTGTTTGACATTTCTGTTTCTTTTCTTCTATGTAAGCTATACAATACGTGAAACTACTTTCTACCTAAAGCCTGAGCTCTAGTGAAGCTTGGATTTTATTGAAAGCTAGAGCTTTTACAGAAAAAGCTCAGAATAAATATAAATTTCTGGGGGTCTCTTTCCGTCAATGACAAAAAATAATTAATAATTTTAGGAGGGTACAATATGAATACTTGTAATGATGTTCTGTAAAAGCGTGAGTTTTAGTGAAACTGTGACATTGGTGAAAGCTCGAGCTTTTTTAAATCAGTATCAAAAAAAGTTTTCAATGCTACAAAGCATCAATGTATTAAAACAGACTACGTTGTTGGTGCTTCGATAAAAGCCATACAGTATGTGAAACTACAGCTTTAATGAGGCAAAATGATTTTGACGACCGAAACTTATCAAAAACAAAAAAAATTGTTAACTTCGGCTGCATTGAAACTATAATACTCTTCACAGGAGCATTTATTACAGCAAACAAAAGTATAAAATGTTGTCTATCTTGATTTTAATCAAGAAATAAAGAATTTGTTCAGAGATGGTAATGTGGCCTTGGACAATAATCCATATGAATCTTTATGAAGATAATTTGTAAAAAAAACAAAGTTTTCCATATAAGATTTTGATTCAGTTCGTATGGCAGCTATATGTTATAAGGGGCCGACTTGAATTACACTCGTAAAAACTGTTTTTGTCACATGAACTTTGTTATGATTTTCATTTATGTTGGTGTACCACCATTAAAAATATATAACAGTTTTGTTTCTGTCATATCCAGTTTTCTTGTGACAGCTACATATTCATTTCTGATCTCATATACGTTTCTTTATTTACATAACTGCACTTAGTCGACTGTGTAACTATTGTGTTTGCTAAATTACATTTTATTTACATTAGTTAGATCGTAAATATGCCACGAAAGTGTTTGAACAACCGTGACAATTTTTGTTATGTGTGTGTGGAGAATTAACTTTTACATCTCAGCGTCGAAATTTCACATCACTAATTGAACAGTGCTATTTAGACTATTCTGGTTTTCCTGTGGGGAATCAAGTCGAATCCTGGGTTCCACATAATTTTTATGTAACGTGTGTGAGGCTCCTTTTAGGTTGGGCTAAACAAGATCCTAGACATTTGTCATTTGTTATACCAATGATTTGGACGGAACCAAAGGATCATGTAAGTGATTGTTATTTTTGTTTGACTCAAACAAAAGGTATTACTACCACATCCAAACATACTATCCAGTATCCAAACTTGTCTTCGGCCAAGAGACCGTAGGATAGTGCCGAACTGCCTGTGCCGATGCCTCCAAATCGATCAAAAAGTGAGAATTCTAGTCCGAAAGATGGAGATGGATTTTTATATCTAAAAGAGAAATTCCCTAAACTCAGCGAGGCGAAAATCAAAGAGGGAATATTTGTAGGCCCACAAATACGGCAATTGCTGAAGGATAAGAGCTTTGAAGAAAAACTGAATGATCAGGAAAAACTCGCCTGGAAATGTTTTGTGATTTTCTAGGTAACCATAAAGCGGAAAATTACAAAGATTTAATAAATGAACTTATGATATCATTTAAAGCTTTGGGGTGTAATATGTCCTTGAAAATACATATGCTAGACACTCATTTGGATTTCACCGGCTTTGCTGTGAGTGACGAACAAGGTGAGAGGTTCCATCAAGACATTTCCTTAATAGAGAAGCGTTATCAAGGGAAATGGAGTCCAGGAATGCTAGCAGACTATTGTTGGAGACTTAAAAGGGACCTACCGGAAGCCAAATATTCAAGAAAATCATAAGTATCTATTAGATATTAGGAAATAATTCTGTGAGTGTGGCTGAATTTTGTACTTTTTACGAAAATATATGTTTTGATGTCACAAGAAAACATGATGTGTACATTTTTTTTATTGATATATTATAATTTGGCGGCCCTAGTATATTCAAAATTTGATATAAATTTTCACGTGACAAAAAAAAATTACAAATTTGTTGACCAGTGTTATTATTCGGAGATTGTTCCTTTACTTTAAGCAATAATCCATGTCAAATTTCGTAAAATATCTTGTCAAATAAAATAATGTTCCATACAAGGACTTGATTATGATAGATCAGTTTGTATGATAACTATATGCTAAGTTTGTCCAGTAACGACGACTTCTTGTAAAGAAATGGACATGTGCAAAAATTCCTCTAATGTTATAGTTTTGAGACTATAAAGTGAGATATAGAGTTTAGTACACAGAGTTTTAGTGCATAAAATTTTGACCTAACCTTTGACGCTCTAATTTTTCTAAATATGCATTACTTATTCATAATTCATAAAATCATTATAATTTCACTAAGAGCTAAAGACCACCTATATTGATAAAGCATCAAGGTGGATTGGGACACCCTGTATTTAAATATAATTTTGCGTTAATTTTGGACCACCCTTTACAAGAGTTATTACCGTTAAAACATTTTCTACTTTTGTGAATTCTTCTGTTTTATTTAAAACAAAATTTCTACCTCCTAAAAAATACCCTTTATATATGCATTCACTTGCTCTTATATCTACATTGTACATTGTATGCGCACACGGATAAAAAACGACATAAGTATGTATAGCACACATCCAGTACGGATGTTCTCAAGTATGTTAATCGTATTCTTGTTATCAGCAAAAAGTACCAAGAAAGCAAAAGTCAGACTTAGAAAACCTCATTTCGCGTTCAAGTGATAAAAGTAGCACTTATGCTTAGCGAATAAACAGAGTATGAGTTTTGATGATATTACAGAAATACAAGTGTCTATAGTATAGTATGTAATAAACATCATATAATATAATAGACATATGTATTTCAACTAAATATGTATATTATAAATAATCTGGCGGTTATTACACTTGTGAAGGTCGCTCAAGCTTTATATTTCTATAATATCCGTAATAACCAAAAATATATAAAAACACGTTAAATCTCGAAACAAAAGCTGCTACTAAAATATTTGAAACAATATTCCTATTCACTTAAGACTCTAAAATCGTAGTACTAGATGGATAGAAATATTTGACCCCGAACTATATTAAGCTCTATTGTGCCCTCTCCTTTGATACAATGAATCACTTAAGTCCAGCACACTGATAAATTTTTATACCTTTTCGGATACATACATCAAAGGTTTACACAAAAGACAAAACTCATGTCAAGTAGGTGCTTTTTGCGTCTCCAGTGCCCAGTGTAATACCAGAAATTGTCAGAATTTGTCCCTCAGGAGCATTACGCTCTTGAGATTAGACTGTAACCACCCACTAGCCTCTCACTTTTCCTGGTGGTGCACCTTCTTTAACGGTGTGAGAACCAAAGCAATGCAAGGTTTCGGTTCTACTAATTTGGCCCCGAAACACTTGCGCCAACGATCACTCATTGTAAAAATTATCGAATGCACTTTATGTATTTAAGAAATATAAGTATATAGCAAACACTAATGATTATTTTCATGTGACATTTGGAACAGATGTCATTGACAGTTATACTAACCTAGAACAGAAATATTTGAAATGAAATGTGAAATTTAAAATAAAGAGTCTTACTACACAGTAGTATTTCTAAGCATCGACTTCTGCTGTGAAAATGTCCGGTAAACCAGCAGTTCTAATATCAAGGAAACGAAAGTTGGAAAAATTGCCGCAAAAGCTTTCGGGTTATAAAACTTTATATTGGGTATATTCGCCTTCTGTTGGAGATCTACTCAAACTACAGTTGTTTCGATGGTGGCGCTCCTTGTAATTTTCTGTAACTACGTCTATACTAACTCCAGCAGTTAAACTTCAGGCGCTTTTTTACTAAGTTTCTTTAAATTGGCATTTCAGAGATTAGCATTAAGCGTGTTTAAAGGAACAATTCGGAATTAAAAATAAAACAATACAGATAAAAGTGATTGTCATCGATAAAAGGCCGTAATTCATAACTGCATTGTGCTCTGCATATAAAAATGGTTCGAGAAGTCATTCGCGAAACGGCATCGAAACATGCTATAAGGTTACAAAATCGTGTAAACGCTGAAGTCCTACAACCAGGAGAGACTAAAAATAGCGGTCGGAGACTAGAAAGAACAAAGTTTCATGACCTAATCATAACATTATTACGTTTCAATAAAAAAAAACAATAAAACTGATAACTTCGATATGTTTGTTCATTGCCAAGATTTGTATGCTTCCAAACATCCAAATTCGATGTACTTTGGGTCAACTATGAAAGCAATCAATGTGGTTTTTTTTATCGAAACAATTAAATCCACATTTCAGGGTGAAAATTGCATCTTATTGGGACAATTAGCGCTCGAAATCTCATCGCTACGTTCAAAACTATCCAAAAATAACATTACGATCAAAGTCGTACTCATGCTGAATCTGCTTGATGATTCTATGAGTACATTCCCAAAATATCCAATTCTTAATCTTATTCTATAAGATTCTATAAACGAACTCATATTTGGAACTAAATCTTTCCATAACAGCTTTAGAAATACATTAAATAGCTGGAAGATAATTATAAGGTCACTCAGAAATAAAAAAATTGACAAAATGATGAAAGAATACACCGGGAGAAATTTCCATGATCAAAGTCTATTGGCGTGGTGTCAAAGTACTGAATCGTTCAGTCAATCTGAAATACTGGCGACCTATGGTTCCACAGACTTTTGATACTTATACTTAGGGTACCGCTCACCGATCCAAACAGGAGTAGATCGCCGGAACAACAACTCTAGGCAGGATAAAATCGGGTTATGTGAATTTAAGGTTTTACTTTTCTATCAACAAAAAAAAACATAAATTTGAGAGAGCATAAAGTAAATAGATGAGCTTTACTGAAAGCCTGTGCTTTAGGGAAACTTCAATTTTAGCGAAAGCTAGAGCTTTTACAGGAAAAAACTCAAAATCAAAATAAAATTCGGTCGTTTTAACACTCAGTATACAGAAGAGCCTACATTAAGCAGGCACTCACGCTATACGCCGCTTTCAATAACAAAAAATAATAAATTTAGGAGTGAATAATGATGTTTTGTGTAAGCTCGAGCTTTTACAGAAAAAATCTCAGAATCGGCATAAAACTCTGACGTTTTAAAGAATCAGTATACTAAAAAAGTCTAACTTAAAGAGGCACTCACACTTTACGGTCACTTTCCGACAATAGCAAAAAAAGTTTAGAAGGATATGCAGTGAACAGTGATATTTTGTAAAAGCGTGAGTTTTAGTGAAACTGTGGCTTTAGTGAAAGCTCGATTTTTTACTGAAGACATTTTAGAATCAATAAAAACTTTCTGACGTTATGAAGCATCAATGTACTAAAACAGCTTGAATTTTTACGACAAAAAGCTCGGAATCAATAAAAATATCTGTCTTTATAAAGAATCAGTATGCTGAAAGAGTCTGCATTAAGGCTAGATGTACCAGAACTATGGATATCCAACATTAATAAATTTATTACTCACTGAGCTATACTAAAAGAGAAGGCATTTATAAAATAAAGCTTAGAACCAATAAAAAATTTCTGACAAACTTTGTTAGAACTCCAGATTTTGTTTTTCTTCATACACCAAAATAATAATAATAATTCGCTTCGAAAGCTTTTTGAAAATGACAAAAAGTGAAGAAATCACATTAGGTTGAAACCCTTTGTAAATGGAGGAAGAAAAATAATTTACGCGCGATCTGAAGTCGGGAAGAGAAAGGTGAGACGTCGAATTTTTAAGAAGTGAAAACGGTTTCTCTTAATTTGCGACAAAGCTACGATTCCTATGAGAAGAAGTTACGGCGCAAAGTTGTAGGTAATGAATAGATATATTAATTTTGTACTGCTTTAACATAACCTTCAAATTTATGCAAAAAATTCAAAAAAGTAAGATTTTCGGTTTTGTTTAAAACTTTCAGCTTTACTTTACAGAAAATTGTAAGAATTTTTGTGTTTCCAAAAAAATATAATTATTTTACTTACATAAAAATGCAACTCCACTATATGCAATAGTAAGAAAAATTCCATTCCAAGGCGCTGAAGTTAAAATGTGTTAGCTCTTCACTTGTTGATAAATTTTTAAAATGATTACGATTTAATTTTTTTTGCACACTTTTCTCACAATTATGCAATTCATTAATTACTTTTACAATACACAGTGTTGCCAATGGTTAAACAATTTGATTTTGGTATTTTTTTCGCAAGTTTCGCGAGCTGCGCGTGTCATTGATATTTTTAGTAAAAATATTTTCTTATTTTACATATGTAAATATGAAAAGACAACGTGTTGCGTTGTAAAACATGCGCGTGTTTGTTGTTGTATGTACATACATATATCAACACCACATAGCTACTGATTTTTTAGCGCACAAAACAAAGCACAACAACACCAAAAACACTTGACATGTAAATATGTTTGTAAGCATGGACTTTTATGCGCACTTTATATAAAAACATAAATATATATGTACATACGTTCATATGTATATATGTACATATGCCTAGACTTTTACTAGCTGGGTTTGCGGTCACTTTTTTGTTTGTTGTTGTTTATTTTCTTGCTTTTTTTCACTGCTTATAAATATTACAGGGCACAGTGAGCGAATTCATTCACTTCTATTTTCTCGCTCACTTTGACGATTTATCATACACATATTGTATGTATGTTGTACGCTGGCTTGGTTTTGAGCATGAAAGCGGTGTTTGGACTTGTAAAATGCCTATAAAGAAATTGGAAGTGTTATGTAAGTAACTTGGTATGAACTTGTTTAATTAAATATATTGTTTTGGTTGTTGTTGTTGCAATGTTAGTTACAGAATTGGAGATTTTGTGGACTTTTGATAAATAAATGGCTATTCTAATTATTTTTATGAATTTTAAATTTTTTTAAATTACTAGTCTTTTTTAATTTTGTAAAATATTATTTAAAAAAATATTTTTTTTTAATTAGCGATTATTTTTTTATATTTTAATATTTCTTTTAGGAATTTTTTATTTATTTTTTAATTAATAAGAAAATCATCAATTAAAGGCCACTAAGTTAGGTTAAGTTAAAAATCTGAGTCGATTAAAAAATTAATTTTTTAATATTTTTCAATTGTCATTTTCTCGAAATCGTATTAAGAAATGCAACCCTGCTTTTTAGTATTACCGCCAATAAGTTATTATATGCAGAGAAACTAGTTAGTCATCACTTCAAAGCCGCTAAGTTAGGTTAGGTCAAAAGGCCGAGTTTGTTATAATCGCCAACAGAGATCTCCCTTGAACAACCTTGAACGCCCTTGTATTGTGATATCTCGACAAAACGCCTAGAAACAAATTTCTTGCGGCGCCTATCAGTTTCGGCTATCTCTTCTCGTTCTCCAAGAGTATGACTGAGCGGATTTTTTAACCTCAAGCTTGCAAAAGTGCTTAGATCTCATCTTTCTCCATACCATAAAAAGCATTCAACATTCAACAAAATTATAATCTAATGATTAATTAGAAAAATATTTAAGTAGAGCAGATCTTTTGGCGCCCACTGTAGACTAATTAACAACATAGTACTTTTAATTTCTAACTCCAACGAAAGGAAGAATTTGTACATCTTGAAACCAGCATAAATTCGACCAATAATGTAAGTCTGGAGATCAAGCTCAGAACTCTTTCCAACAGGTGCTACTTTGGGATTGTTAGGTATTTAAAAGCAAATCCCCTTCTCGACGAAGAAAAATTACGCTCTATAAGTCTCTCATTATTCCCGTCCTATTATAAGGCGTAGAAACGTGGACGATAACGACACGAGACGAGAAAACCGATTGGACCTTATCAGTGTGGCTTCAGACCTGGAAAATCAACAACCGACCAGATATTCACCATGCGCCAAATCCTGGAAAAGACCCGTGAAAGAAGAATCGACACACACCACCTCTTCGTCGATTTCAAAGCTGCTTTCGACAGCACGAAAAGGAGCTGCCTTTATGCCGTGATGTCTGAATTCGGTATCCCCGCAAAACTAATACGGCTGTGTAAGCTGACGTTGAGCAACAACAAAAGCTCCGTCAGAATCGGGAAGGACCTCTCCGAGCCGTTCGATACTAAACGAGGTTTCGGACAAGGCGATTCCCTATCGTGCGACTTCTTCAACCTGCTTCTGGAGAAAATAGTTCGAGCTGCAGAACTAAACAGAGAAGGTACCATCTTCTATAAGAGTGTACAGCTGCTGGCGTATGCCGATGATATTGATATCAACAACACCCGAAGCACGTTAAATGGGTCTGGCAGTGAAGGCGAAAGGTCTGGCAACGAGGGCAAGACCTGGTCATCAAACAAACAGTCGTCGCACTCGCGACTTGGCTCTCACGTCACTGTTGACAGTCATAACTTTGAAGTTGTAGATAATTTCGTCTATTTAGGAACCAGTATTAACACCACCAACAATGTCAGCCTGGAAATCCAACGCAGGATTGCTCTTGCCAACAGGTGCTACTTCGGACTGAGTAGGCAATTGAAAAGTAAAGTCCTCTCTCGACGAACAAAAGCCAAACTCTATTCATAATTTCCGTCCTGCTGTATGGTGCAGAGGCTTGGACGATGACAGCTACCGATGAGTCGACGTTACGAGTTTTCGAGAGAAAAGTTCTGCGAAAGATCTATGGTCCTTTGCGCATTGGCCACAGCGAATATCGCGTTCGATGGAACGATGAGCTGTACGAGATATACGACGACATTGACATAGTTCAGCGAATTAAAAGACAGCGGCTACGCTGGCTAGGTCATGTTGTCCGGATGGACGAAAACACTGCAGCTCTGACAGTATTCGACGCGATACCCGCCGGGGGAAGCAGAGGAAGAGGAAGACCTCCACTCCGTTGGAAGGAGCAAGTGGAGAAGGACCTGGCTTCGCTTGGAATATCCAATTGGCGCCACGTAGCGAAAAGAAGAAACAACTGGCGCGCTGTTGTTAACTCGGCTATAATCGCCTAAGCGGTGTCTACGCCAATTAAGAAGAAGAATAACTTTATCGCTTAAATTCTTAATTTTTTTTTTTATATTATGCTTTAACTGATTAATTGAATTATCGAAGTGCTGCTATATTCGCTGCGTTATTATTAGATAACGCACCTTTATTTATATAAATATTGTTTATTTTGACACTGATAGCTCGGTTTCTTTTGATATTTTGAAAGGCACTCATAAAAATAGTAGCAATTGGATAATACCGATAAACAGATTTATGAGCATTTAATTGCCGCATCTTATCTTTAATTCGTAGAACCAAAAAGAAAGTATAAATGGAAAAGCCAACTTTCAAAACGAAGAAACAAAAAGCTAGGGAGACGACCAGAGTATTATAATTAACTTAGAAACAAGCAAAAAGAACAAAAAGTCTAATCGTCTATTGGGTGAGTGATGACCTTTACTAATATCGAGATACACGTTTGAAAAGCTTAGAAGATAACATAAACTTGGAAATTTGCATTCTCCTCAAGAAGAAAAAAATTATGAAACTCGATACACATATTTTTTGGCTTCATAAAAAGGTTGGTGTTGCAAATGGGGGGAATCGAACCTAGCCACGCTCACAAAATACCAGTAATATAAAATCCATAAAGAGCTATATTTAAGCTCGACCTTACCATGATATGCCATCTCACGTAAATTGTCGAAATCGGATCATAACTTTTCAAACACCCAGATACCGAAACTGTGTCTATGGCTAACTTGTCACCGAAAATATCGGTCAATCTGTGAGATTCAAAGAGAATAAGGATACGTGCTGTATCGACGTAATCAGACCATAGAGAGAATGAGCTTTGATAAGTGGAATTTGCTGGGCCTTCAAAGTGGTCATTAGAGTCATGCGGGGCTCATTGCACGCTGGACATATATGTACATATTTAGTATGTGGAGGTCCATTCTGAATAAGTAACCTGTTACAGTGTCCAGAACGAAATTGGGTAAATACTTCCCCTAGATCACTACACCAAATGTAAAGGTTTTCAAACATCCGGTTGACTTTATACCATAAATGTCGATCAACGCTAATAATGATAATTATCACCAAGCACTAAATTCCATAAGATCTTAAAATTAGCGAAGAAAAGTTTTGGCCATTTCATGGGCTTTTCAAGAATTAATTGAAGTAAAAGCTCTAAAATATGTAGATCTAGATGAAGAGTCATACAACCACTACACTTTTTGTTGTTCTAAATTTCAAAATGAATACTGATTTCAATTTTCAACATTTATTACGGTTATTTCAAATTGCACTTTTTGGTTTTTTTGGTTTGTATTCATTATTATTATTTTTAACATTATAATTATTTTTTTTTAATTTTAATTATTATTATTACTTTTTAATTCTTGTTATTATTTTTTAATTCTTATTATTATTTTTAAATTTTTATTGCTGTTTTTTAATTTTTAATCGAGACACACTTTCGGCACCCAGCACACTTTGCGCCACCAACACGCTCCACTCCGCTAAGAAATAATTGATGAAACCAATTTGCAACGCTTTTTGCAAAAATATTTCCAAATTGTCAAACAGTAGCAAATGCGTTAAATTAGCATCACGAATTTTTATTGCTTGCGTCAATACAAATATGTACATTTATTTATATTAAAAACAAAAAAAATCACGAATTTTTGCCACTTGCCCGGTTTTTTGCTATTGGATTTCTAAAAAACAAACTCCAAGCACAATAGGCGAATTTCAAGCGAAGGCTGCTTTGAACAAACGAACGAACATCTTGAAAATAAACAAATGTCGCGGTGAGCTCTAACGGCTGCGTGTTTATTGTTGGTGTGCTGCTTGATTTTATTGTTACTGTATTTACTGCAACATGTTTCTCTTGTGACTCTTGCGAATGCATGCATAACAGTCACATACATATGCTGCTTGAACAGTGTATGTTATAGGAGTTAAGAGTGAATGTTAAAGGAGTTAACAGCGAATGTTAAGCAATTAGCAGTGAATTTTAATGAAACATGTTTACAGTAACAAGCTCCGCTAGAAAATTACATTAACAGCGTAATGTTAAAATGCTTACAGGGTATACGGCATGTGTAATGCAACTTGTATTTGCTTTTCTTATTAGAAAGCCACCAAATGCCGCTAATTGTACATAAACATATTGACAGCGTTCAAAAGAATTAAGCAGAAATCGTGTTTTGGGCGCATTTTGTACATTTTAAGTAATAAACATTTTTTTATAGACACAAAAGTGAACACAACTGCATATGTATGTACATATACTATATATATATATTTTATAATTTCTTTTAGTTTGCCGCAAAATGCCGCATGCATGTGATTTTGTGACTCAAAATTGCTTGCAAAAAATGTGCAAATTTAGTGCAGAGAGCGCGAGCATGACCATGCGTTGAGTAAATAAGCGCGTTAACTGTTAAAAATTTCTCTCGCTATTGCACAATTGTCAGATTTTAAAGCAGAGTACGAAAGTCTTGTCTGCTCTTAAGTTTAGTTTTCTTTATGCTTTGTTTTGCTGCACGATACTTATTATTTGGTTAAACATTTCATTGTTGTTAACATTAATTTGAATTTATTTTTATTGACAGTTAATTTAGCATGCTTTCTTTGCAACTAATCAATTACTCTTTGCAGACACAAATATACACAAACGATTGTGTGTCACTAAGTAAATAAATTAAAAACTGGTTTTCTAATTGAAAAGCATATGTTATGCCAAATTCATGTGAGACGATAAATTTGCGCATTCTTTTGGCTTAGATTAATATCATAACGAAATCAAGAAATTTCTGTGTTGTCTTTTCATCTTTGTTTCTTCTAGTTAAGTGCCGAAAATAGTCAAAAAAAAAAAGAAGAAACATTAACTTCCGTTATAGCTGTATATACACGTTGTGAAATTTTGTTATTTTCTTTCCAAAAAGCGGCTCATTTGCCTAAACTGACGTTATCGGACTGCTATAGCATATCAGGGTATTGTAAGCTGTTTTATTTTTATGTTCGCATCTGTATAAACGATTTTTCAGATCGGACCAGTACAACATCTAACTGCCATACAAACTGAACTATAAAAATCAACTTCTTGTATGGAAACTTTTTTTATTTGTAAAGGGTATTATAGCAGTTGTGCAACTGAGGTTAAGTTTTTCTTATTTTCTCTTATGGAATAAACAACATTAAATATTTTTTCAAAATTATTAATTGCAAATATTCGTTTCGTTATTTAAGCAGATATGTCTCTATAAAAAGTAGTTATTTCAAGAAATATTGTGAATAATTTAAAAAACGATGCTCCGTAAGTTTTTAATAAAACAATGCTTTTGAATTTAATAGTTAAAAACATATAATTTATGAAAAATATATGAATTGTTTTATTATTATCTGCCGAAATTTTAACACAAGCTGTGAAAGCTTTCAATAATGTAGGATTATTGCTTAAGTCACATGCTTATATATTCTTTTATTTATTAATTATTTTTCATATTATTTTTTATCAGATTTAATTTTATTTTCTTTGATTAGATACCACTCACTCGACATCTCCTTTCGATTAAATTTACATTGTATAGCATTTTATTTATTTATTAATTTTATATTTTTTTTAGTCATACCACCATAGCTCATTCTTATTATATTTCAATATATGTATGTGACCTGGTCAACGGAAAGGGGGCTTAGGTGTCAAAAAAATTAATGAGATAACGAGAAACTGACGAAACGAGTTGTTTATTTTTAACAGCTGTTTCCCAGAAAACTAGTTTTCGCACGTTAGCTCCCTTTTCGTAGACCAGGTCACATATGTATGTATATCGAAACATACAAAAAAAATGTTTGTTTCAATTCTATTTGCTTTTTGGTTTTTTTATATATATATTTTTAAGTCAAACTTTTTCTAAGTCTCTGTGGTAGCTTAACAGTTAAATCGCGGCTTAAATGTTATTTTAATACTTTTTACGTTTTTTTTTTAAGTGAAACTTTATTCGAATCACAGGGTTTTGTATTCAACTATTTTGAAAAAAAAATTATTGAAAATATTTAAAATTCTTTAAAAATTTAATTCTTTGGACGCAAAACCTTGTGCACAAGACTTGAAAATTTTCAGTATTTGAGGTTAATGAATAACACAGCTTATATATTATTGTATTCATTCATTAGTCTTTATTTTATGTTTTTATCTTATTTATTTTTTATATTTTATAATAAAATAATAGATTAATGCAATCGTCCTCCTTGACGAATTATTGCAAAAATCACAGCTTTAATGTTATTTTATTTAATTATGGCATTAGTCTTCATTTTATGTTCTATTAATTTTTGTTTTGTTTAGTTTTTAGATTTTACTTGATTTTTTAATGAAAATTAATAGAATCTTTCTTTCTGCAAAATTAGTGTAAAATTCGCGGCCAAATTTTATTTAATCATTATTTTTATTTTCTATTTTTAAAGTGAACCTTTTTTTTATTTATTTCTTCATTTTCATTTTTCTACTATTTTTTTTTTAATTTTCCATTTTTTTTTTTATTTTTGGACAAATATAATTTTCCCCCGCATACGCGAAATTTGATTTCCTCTCACAAAATTATAATTATAATGAAATAAATTTGAAAGAAACATGCAACCGAATTAAAAAATGTGCGAGTAAAAACAAATAGCGTTAAAGAATTCACTAAATTATGTTTGTAGAGCACACACACCGCTAGTGCAAAAAATCCGCTCGTCCATAAACTGCAAAATATCTGCGAAAACATCAATATTTTGCACGGAAACACACAACTTTTTCTCGGCCAATCGCCAATTTATTTATATGTATGTACATATGTATGTTGTTTTCTTTTCCTTTCCTTTCAGCTTTCTGCTGCCGCTGCTGTTGCTGTTGCTCTACAGCTGCGGTGGCACTCTGCGCAAACAGCTGATTTCAATTTATTATGCTATGTTTGCCTTGCCGCACCTACTTGCTGTTGTTTTTGCAGCAACAACTAAACGAAAACGAAATAACACAATATTATTTTGCTCGCTCCACGTTCGCACAAGCGCTTCTACCAGACCAACGACGAGACAGTGAGGCAACAGCGAATTCGCCAGCAGCGGCGGCAATGGCGCTAGCGCTACTTCCTTGACACAAAATAACACAGCATCAACGAATTTCAAGCGATTTTCGCATAAAACTCGTAAGCCAAAAAAAGTCTAAATTTTCTGCACTTTCCTAACTTGGCAAGAAAACACAACACAAACGCTAGATCCTTGCAGCAACAAACAACCACAAGTAATTGCAAAAAAGGCACACAGAAATAATAAACAACCTGATTTTCGCCTATAAATTTATGCCGTGTTGTTATTGCAGCTTTTACACATGTACGTACGTGTTTTGGCTTCACCCACTCGCTCGCTCGCTTGTTGTGTGACTTGATTTTTTGGTGTGTGTTTTAACTTTTATTACAATTTCCATCAATTTCTAATCATTTGTTGTTTACACACTAAATACGCACTACACTTTTTTGATTACATTCAATTATGTTTACTTTTTATTACGAACTAATAATATCTATGAAAATATTAAACTTTTACTACACAGCGACACGTTTTGTTGTTGCATGACCCAATACGCAACGGGAAACACTCGCGACCGTATGACCAATATCGTTGAAAATCCGTCTAAAACTGAATTCCAAGCAAATTCGGACGCAACATATTAATGTCAGTCCACGCTGCTCTCAGCGCTTCGCTATGTCGTTATGTTTGTTCACTGTTATATGCATATCTAGTTAACATACTCGCCTGCATGTACATGTTTGTGTGTATATTGGATAAACAACAAATGAATGGAGAAACAAACAAATTCTCACAACACTTTGCCATATGACATTCGCAGCTCAGCACTTAACACTTGTGAGCGTAATTTTTAACAGCATGTGACGCTGTCAAGTGACTGCATTATGGCGACTGCTGTTGAGCGTCGAATGCCAATTGGCATGGCTCTCTACAGTTGCATTCAGTTGCTCTCGCTCTCATATGTAAAGGGGCTAGTACATTTGTTTACGAATTATATCGTGCTCACTTGGTGTTTTATTACAGAGCGGCATATAGCGCATCTGTGTGCGTAATTCACTTGTACTTTTAGTTAGAAAGAGATAAGTATTGTGCTTTGTTATTAACTGTCAGCTGAAGTTTAATGGTGCGCTAATGCAACACTAGTAGAATGTGACAGTTAAGAGTGGTGGCGAGTTTTAGGCATCACTGTAGCTTTGTATTATGTTTACATTTGAAAAAATAAAAAGTAAGAATAAATAAATTAACAAAATTTAAATATAATTAAAGTTAAAATTAAAGCAAAATTAAAACCATAAAAAATTAAAAAAAATAGTAAAATAAAAAGGAAGAATAACAAAAATGAATTAAAATGAAAAAAAAAATAATAATAAATAAATTTAAAAATATATTTAATATAAAAATATCAAATAAAGTGAAATAAAAAAAAGGTAACAAAAATAAATAAAGACATAATTAAAAAAAATTAAATTAACTTAAAAAATGTGTTTAAAGCCAATTTCGAAAAGTATAATTCAATCCTGTTTTTGAAAATTATTAAAAAATATTTTTTGAAAATTATTAAAAAATAATTTTGAAAATTATTAAAAAATATTTTTTGAAAATTATTAAAAAAAAATTTTTAAAATTATTAAAAATATTTTTTGAAAATTATTTTAGAATTATTCATGCTTTAACGAAACAACAACTTGTTTAATTGAGTTGAAGAAAGAGATCAGTATCGTCACTGCTTCTTCCACTTGTTTACTCCACCACAGACACAGTCCACCACTAAGTCTTTTACCACCGACTGTCGTTTT
Source organism: Bactrocera tryoni (assembly GCF_016617805.1). Taxonomy (NCBI): domain Eukaryota; kingdom Metazoa; phylum Arthropoda; class Insecta; order Diptera; family Tephritidae; genus Bactrocera; species Bactrocera tryoni. The sequence goes on along the minus strand of NC_052500.1, from coordinate 63,335,955 downwards.
GAAACCCTTTTCACTGCAGTCACCATTCATACTTACAACACGACCAAAAATTCTGCTTAGGACTTTTCTATCAAACGCTCACAAAAGCTCGGGTACTGACAGTGGCTTGTAGAGTCTTAATTTTGTATGTCTAAATTCTATATCTCTCAACAACCACACCAAGTACCTTGGGGCAGTCTTAGCAAACTGATGTGGAAGCACAACGTGGAAGAAAGAGTAAGGAAATTCAGCAATGCATTATATGCGTGCAGGCAGATGATTGACACAACTCTCCCTCTCTCATGCACTGCTGCACCTATTCTGCTTACGGTATATGTCGGACAGGCGTACAAAAATGCACCTACCGGAAGCCAATAGAAAGAGTTCAGGGGCTCGCTGCGCTGTGCATAACGGGAGCTTTAAGAACAATTCCAACAGCGGCTCTTGAACTGGTACTAAACCTGCCGCCTATGGACCTCTTTGCTGAAAACTCCGCAGCAAAATCGTCGGTACGACTACTGGCTGCAGGAGAATTTCAGGCATAGCTCGATGGGTAATGGCGGTTTGGCAAACACCGTCTACATGATCCCATTTTTCAACTGGGAAAGAAGGTTCAAAAAGAGGGTTGACGTTAAGGTTGGGTACGCGCAACACTCTAAACTGTCCATAGTAAGGCATAAGGCTATCTTTTAAGTTTGCCGCATCACTGCAGTATATTTCAAGCTAAGGTCTTTGTCTTTGCTATTGCGAATGCCGCGGAGCTGACCTCTAATGCTTCTGCTGGCAAATTTCTCGTACCGCATATCGGCCAGAAGTGTCTTGGGAACCAGGGCAACAGTGTAAAGTGGATATTGCTAGCAACTTTACTTCTACTGGGTGCCTGACCTTAATGGCATCGAGGGAAATGAAATAGTTGACAAGATTGCCAAGAATGGTGTACGACTAGCACCAAGGAACGTGATCAATATGCATTGTCTATACGACGATCTGAACACAAGAATGGTAAAGAAAATCAAAACTGCGCTGCGTAGCATAACTGCTGAGAATTTCTGGATAATCCCCCAATTTGCTACACTCTCCAGCATGATACTGATTAAATTTTCCGTTTCTATTGGGCCAAAAGGTCTTCTACGGCGGTAAGTTCTCGTTGCAATCGCACACATCCAAAAAATGTGTGTTCAGCGTCGTCTTCTGTCGCGTCACTATATAGGCATGACGGCTCTTTGACTTTATTCTGAGTAGATTAGTTGTGTAAAAGTCGACTTCTCCGAATTTACGGCTTGCCCATAGGTTTAGATCTTTTATTAGACTGGCCGTCCATCTGCCGCGACTTTCATTCTTCCAACTTCATTGCCATGTTGTCATTGCATCTTTCTTTATTTGTTATATTGCACTCTTTTTATTTTCGGATGTTTTCTTTAGCTCCTACAGCTTTTTCCTTTCGTATGCCAGAAGACCAATTTGGGACATTACTCATAACTAATATTGCCTCACTTGACACTGTTCGATTGGCTGATGCAACTCTGAGAGCTGCAGTGCGGTGCGTCGACATTAGGAGCTTTCTCTTCCCTTGTCTGGAACCCACTATGTTGGCAATTAGTCTGTTAAGTTGGGAGGTGATTTTCGTTAAGAAACGATTTTTTTCTGTGGCTTACTGGATTTATACTCAGAAAGTTAGTGTGGGGTCCAGCCTTTCGCCAGGTAGTTTACTGATTTTTGTGCCCTAAGAATATCCATAGTCGTTTGTAAACTTATGTGCTTATTTTTTAGCAGTAGTAGCTTTGTTTTTTCCATATCATGACCTCATTTAGTTTTCTTCGCACTCCTTCTGTGTCTCGTGCTGTAATTACTGCTGCAATGTCGTCCACGTAGCCAATTAAGCATGATTCGACTGTCATTTCGAGTTTTAGCATATCGTGGATCCTTGTGCTGCTCTTGAGGTGACAGCAAAATAGTCGGTGATTTTAATACTTTTTTAGAGAGCGTCGATCATATCCACCCATTTAGCGCTGTTGAAGGCTTTTCAGACTCTTAAAGTTACCAGCAACATTTATTTTGTATTTATGACATCTACATATGCTGTTTTATAGCATCAAAAGTTGATCTGCCGAGAGTTATCCAGGTTGATAGGCTCTTCGAGACTGGACTTAAGTAGCCTTTCATAGCATGGCAAGTTGGGATCTCCTTTTCCTTTACTGATCAGCACCAACCGTTGTTTTTTCCAGGGTTTAGAGAATATTCCGGCTTCGAGGTAGGCGTTGTACATTTTCAATAGTAATGCCGGCCGCTCTGCAGCGATTATTTTCAGGATTTCTGCTGGGATCCCATCCGGGCCGGGTGATTTGTTGATCTTGACCTTGCCAATGGCTAGTTGCAGCTCTTCGAGGGTGAACTGGTGGATTTGCGGAAGCCTTAGAGTCTATTGATCACTAGCCCTTTTTTCGTGTGTGAGGAGGAGTGAATTTAGTGGATTTTGGCAGCGTTTAAATCTGGTGACTTTGTTCGTACACCGAGTTTCTTCTGTACTATTTTAATAATATTTAATATTCTCGCGTAGTTCCTTCCATTTTTTCTTTTTGCTATCATAGATGGCATGCTTCTGCTTCTTTTTTGCTGCAATGTATTGCTCGGCTTCTTGGAATGCGGCTCTTCTACCCCTTTATCTCGTGTAGGATCTGCGAATGCGGAGGCATGTGCGTCTGAGCTATCATGCTTTGTGTTTGCTGAGCGAAGCCTTGGGCAATAATTTTTGGCTATATATTAAACATCGTGTGCTCGACAGATTTCCTTGCAGTTTTGGGGGAATTGCTAGATGAATTCTGGCTGTCTATTGTGGACATTAATTTCGAAGAGTTTAGTTTCGAAATGTTCCACTTTCGTTTTCCAGTATTTTTTTCTGTGCTGATTATCGTTTGTTCGTAAAAGAAATGTACTGATGATTGCTGCCAGTGTAATCTTCTAGAACTTTCCATTTCTTTATTGACCATGGTGATAGGGAAATGTCTAGTGTGGTTTTCTTGCATCCTGGCCTTCTAAACGTTATTGCATTTCCCATATTGAGCACTATTAGACCAAGCCCCGCAGTCATTTCAAGAATGCGCTTTCCTCTCGAGTCCGTGCTTGGCATACCTCATTCTAAGGCTTTCGAGCTGAGGTGATACGGCTTTCGAATTTAGGTCGCCGGCCGTTATTAGTTGATCTTCTATAGACCTCGCTGTGTCCTCAATATTATCGAGCTTTTCTTGGAATTCCTGTATGTTATCGCTTGCTGTAGAAAGGTCGCATTGAGTCCAGACAAAACCGTAGTCGTACAACCTTTGTTTACAGTGATGGTGTTACTGCCTGGTGGTAACCATATAGCTGCGGTCTATCTTCTAGCCAAGTACATCTATCTTTCTCTTTGTATTGCTCGCTTATGAACATTTTGTGGAGCCCGGGATATGGTCCACTTTCTCGTGTTTAGCTTCTTCGCAAAGGCTCTCTTTCAATTTGTGACCTGACCGCATTTTATGCCTTTCGGGCCCTTTGCAATCTCAGGTTAAGTGCCCCGGCCCAAAGCAGCTAAAGTCTCTTTTGGGGTTTTCTTTGGGTCGCAACTTACAGTTAACCCAACCAATTTAAATGCATGCCTATCGCATCAATAAGTCAGCTTTATCCTGATCGAACGTTATGTATGCCCCAAGAAAGCTGAACCAGGTCATGATACGGACGCAAGCATGGCTCGACACACACAACCTCCAGCTCGCTGCGGAGAAAACAGAGCTACTACCGCTAACAAAAAAGCACATACCTCTCGAGATAAGCATGCACACGACTTCGGATACTCTTAGGACACAAAAAGCAGTAAACACCTAGGCGTAAGACTAGACCCCAGACTAACCTTCTGGGTACAAATCCAGCACGCCGCAGGTAAGGCAGCGAAGATCACTTTTCAACTGGGCCGATTAATGGCTTACATAGGAGGCCCCAGCCAAGAAAAGAGAAAACTCTTAATGTCGACGACAATCAGCGTCCCGATATACGGAGCATAAATCTGGGCAGACGCGCTTAAAAAGGAAAACCGGAGTGAGGCAGTGGCCAGAGTGTACCACACCGCAGCCCTCAGAGTTGCATCAGCCTACAGAGCAGTATCAGGCGACGCAATATTAGTTATAAGCGGCAATTCTCCAATCGTCCTTCTAGCATATGAAAGGAAAAAGCTGTGGGTGCTAAAGGAATCACCCGGCAATAACAAGAGCGCACAACCCAGCTGTTATCCAGCCACGGATACTTCAAAAGTACCTCTACAGAATAGGAAAAGTCGAAGAGCCATGACGGCTCTCCAACGACGCGACAGAAGACGACGCTGAACACACATTCTTTGAATTTGAGCGCTGGCAAGGAGAACGCACTGCCGTAAAAAACCTGGTCGGCCCAATAAACGCTGACAATTTAATCAGCGTCATGTTGGAGAGCGAAGCAAAGGGGGATTATCCAGAAATACGCAGCACACTCTTGCTACGCATCAAAAAGCGGGACCTAGGCGCAGGTGTGCAGATGTAAATCTCTCAATGAGAAAAATGGAACGCCTCCCTGAAGTAATGCAAACGCGGTCCCAGGGTGGGCGACGGTTCCTTAGAGGGTTCTTAGTGACCTGCAATTGGCGCATACCGCTGCTGTGACAATAGGACCGATGATGCGGAAGGCATTTTCCACCCCCTCACCGGCCAAAAAAACGATACCTGCTCTCTTGTGTTGGCTGCTGTTAAGTTTATCGTCGAGTCGAGATGGGGCCCTTCTTTTACAGCCCCTGCTACTTCCTCTTTTTCTGTAATTTGTTTTGAAATAATTTATGTTATAAATATTGCTATCAATATAACCTCAAAACTCTTAGGGAAAAGCACAGTTTTTTATTCAATTGTATTAAAGTATAAAATTTGTATTTTATTAAACTATTTTAGTTTTTTTTAGTTCATACAAAAGTTAAACACACAGAAAATTAGCATTTAACACACAAACACCATGTACATACATATTTTGAGAATAAATTATACTGCTATGTATATACTTATATACAAATTTATGTCTACATATTTTGTCTATGTTAATACTACAACGCTGAGCTACAAATCAACAGACATATTTACATACATTTAGGTCCAGGTATACCCAATCATTTAGTATATTTTGTAAAATTTTCCAAATTTTTCCAGTTGGGGATATTTTCGTTTTTGTTTGTAAATAGATCGCAAAATATATAATTGTATACATATATGCAAGTATTTATGTATATGTATATATATGTTATATAACATATATGTATATATTATGTGTTACTTTTATAGTTATTTGGAAGAGGCAAAAATACGTCACAAAATAAAGTAGTCGGTCTTAATGGGTATATAAAATCGGAACATATATCCATATATAGTAATTGTGGCGATTTCTTTTGGCAATACAGCAAGTTAGAAATAGACTTACGAATATATATATATACTATTTACATAATTTTTTATTAAAAAAAACTTTTCTTTAAAATTAAGTTTTAAAAGTAATTTTCTATTATTATAATTTATAATATTTTTTCATATTATTATTTTTCGTTTTTAATATTTTCTATATTTTTCCTTACTGTTTCCTTAGTTCTCAAGTGAAAAGGCACATTTCATTTATTTTCACTATTTTCTAACACATTGTACGACATCCACTAAAGCTGAAGGAACCAAATACACGGATCAATTTACTAAGCAATGTAAGTCTGCTATTTATAAAGCTTAAACTAGTTACTTTTCTTACATTACTAGTTCATGCTTAAACTTCAAATAACTTTGACTAATATACTAGTATAATAATTTGGCCCTTCATCCTGTTTCTTCAACCAACGACTTGATATATGTACTTAAGGAAGTCGTTGATCCATCCAAGCAATCTGTGGTATGGTAATAGAGAGTTTTAGGCAATTCGAAAACTCTTCCAAGACCCAGCGTATTTTTGCGAAACCCTTTCCCTATCTTGCATAAATATTTTAGTTTACTTCACTTTCTCTAACTGATTTGAATCCATGACCGAGCAATGATTGACTGAAAACTAATATCCGTACCTCTTGGCTATGATGTTCCTTCAAACGTTTCAGAAGAACTTTATCGGGAAACAACCAACTTCTAATTCAAAACTAATTCTCGTTAAAAGAATTTTTAATAGATTTGACAATCAGATATAAATACCGGCCATTTCAGAGCTCGAAGATTTGGCAGTCTGAAAACAAATGACCTCCAAGATAGTTCATAATAGTTTTAGCGATCAAATAATGAAATAATAATAATCCCGAACGGATTTAAATATTGTGAAGGATTGCCATTGTGGCAATTAATCAAACTGATTACTGTCAAATATTGACAGAAGTTTAAGACGTGTTCGGACTAAGTTCGCCCAACAGTCGGCTCTACTTAACCTGAACGGATTTATGCCTTATGAAGGATTGTCATTGTGGCAATCAATTAAATTCATTACTGTTCAAACAACTTTGGCCGGAACTTAAAAAATCAGAGACCACTATTGTCTATTTCAGGAGTAGAGCTCGAAGTACTTGGTTTTTACGTTTTATCAAACAGACAATGCTTTGAATGCTTTGTTTTCCAGGCCATTGTGATAAAAGTATGCTTCACACTTAAGATTTATATGACCTAATTTTAAGATATTTTTAAAGCAAATACAGCTAACAATCGGTTCGGATTTATACTTTGTCAGGACTTGTCATTGTGGAAATCAATTTAGATTCAAAATTTATTCCGTTAAAACAATTCTAGCCAGATTTTAAGAACTCGAAAGACAACTACCGAACATGTTAAGGGAAGATTTCGTAGTGTTTGATAAACGTTTGACCTACGAGATGTCCTACAAGTTTTATCAAGCAGCCAATGCTATGATATCTGCTTAAATTGTTTAGTTCTCAGATCTTTGGGAAAAAGTTGTGTTCACTTTTAGGATTTATGTGACGAAAGCTTAAGTGGTTTTCAAAGCAGTTCCGCTAACAGTTGGGTGTACTTAACCGGAATGGTCGCAGGTTTATACGCGATCAAGGATTTTCGTTGTGGAATCACGTCCCTGCCATATGTCACCTCCAAATAATCATTAGCTTTTAGTGTACGCTTGATTTTCTGAAGTACATAAAGTGCATTCGCTGATTTTTACGATGAGTGAAATAATTCAACAAAGAAGTTCCTTAAATTTTGTGTGCGGAATCAAGTTTCTGTTGCCGAAACGTTCAGAATGTTGGAAAATGCCTTCGGTGATAATTGTTTGTCGGAAAAAAAGTGACAATCAGTTTTTTTAATTACAAAAAAAAAGCATTGAAATGAAATTTAAAACTTAATTGCATTTTATATAATTTTGAACGAGATTTTTTTCGAAAAAATTTCATAAAATAATATTTAAAAAAATAATTATAAATTAAAAATAAAATGAAAATTTTCTCTTTTGTTTGATTAAATTTTTTATATTATTTTTATTTTATTTTATAAACTTAAAATAAAAAAAATTAATAAAAAATATAAGTTCATAATTTAAAATATTAGGTTGCAAAAAAAAAAAAATAAATCAATTGTAATAATCCCTCTTTTATCCAGAAGTACAGTGTATAAGTAATACATAACAAATAAAGAAAACACTGCAAATTAATTTAAAAAAATATTGCATTGACATCATTTATTCAGATATTTTTTTGTAATTAAATTAATAAAAATTATAATAAATTTTTAGCAAAAAATTATTTCACTATTCAATGAATCTTTATTGTAACAATGCGCAACATTGTAAATTAATTACATTTTATTCACTATGTAAAAATTAACACTAAATAAAGTAAAATTTTTTAATGAATAACTCATTTTAAAAATATGTGTATATATGTATGTATGTATACAAGTATATGGAAATAAATTTATGTATGTAAATAATAGTTTTCAACGCTCCACATTTCACACGCTTTCTCACTAACTAACAGGCGCTCACTACACATTTCCTTAAGTGAATAATACAAAAAAATTAAATTAATTAAACACTATTTAAAATTAATTTTAAATACTTCAATTAGCAGCAATAAATCGTATTGTTTTGTGCTTAAGATAAATGATAAATTAAAAATATGTTTTTTTATAAAAACTATAAAGTTTTATAAAATATAATAAAAATATTTTTTTATAAAATTTATAATATTTCTTTAATTTTTATATTTTTTATAAGAATTTTCTTAACTTTTTTTTGAAAATATTTTTTTTTAATGTTTATATGCATGTACATAAAACTTAAGGCAACGAAATACTTGCGTAAACAAATTTACTAAACATTAACTTTTTTAATTCTCTATTTTCTATTAAAAAAAATAATAATAATTAAAATAATATGTGCTTCTTTAGTATGATATGCAGTTATTTATTTTTTATTATAAACATTTTTATAGAACTTTTATCATTTTTGAATTAAAAATGCATGGTTATAAATTTTTAAGTTAAAAAACAACAAGTTGTTAATCAATAAAAAAAAGTAATTTAAAAATTTTTAAATTTTGGTAATTCCATTAATTATAAATTAATTCAATTAATTTAAAATTAATTGAAATTTATAAAAAAATTAATTAATTTTTAATTACATTGATTCATTAACTTAATTAATGAAAAATTAATTCGAATTTATTTAATAAAATACTTTTAATTTCATTAATTCAATTGATTTAATTTAATTCAATTAATATTAAATTTTTCATTAATTTTTTTAAATTAAATTAAATTAATTAATAATTATGAATCAATTCAAATAATTACAAATTAATTAAAAATGAATTCAAATTTATTTAAAAAATACTTGTAATTTCATTAATTCAATTGCTTTACTTTAATTCAATGAATTAAATTTTTCACATATTTTTTTTAATCAAAAGTATAACATTTAATAATTGTGAATCAATTCAAATAATTACAAATTAGTTAAAAATGAATTCAAATATATTTCATAAAAATTAATTCGTTGTCAATTTCATGAATTCAGATAAATAAAATTAATTAAATTTTTCATTAATTGCATTAATTTTCATTTCAAAAAATTGAATTAATTAGATATTTGAATGAATCAATAAAATTAAAAGTTTATTAAATTTTCATAAATTTTTTTAATCAAAAGTATAATATTTAATAATTGTGAACCAAATCAAATAATTACAAATTAATGAAAAATCAATTCAAATTTATTTCATAAAAATTAATTAGTTGTCAATTTCATGAATTCAGTTAAATAAAATTAATTAAATTTTTCATTAATTGCATTAATTTTTATTTAAAATTTAAAAAAAAACTCAATTGATTAAATATTTGAATGAATCAATAAAATTAAAAGTTAATCAAATTTTTCATTAATTTTTTTAATCAAAAGTATAATATTTAATAATTGTGAATCAATTCAAATAATTACAAATTAACTAAAAATGAATTCAAATTTATTTCATAAAAATTAATTAGTTTTCAATTTCATGTATTCAGTTAAATAAAATTAATTAAATTTTTCATTAATTGCATTAATTTTCAATTAAAAAAGTTCAATTAATTAGAAATTTGAATGAATCAATAAAATTAAAAGTTAATTAAATTTTCATTAATGTTTTTAATTAAAATTATAATCTTTAATAATTATGAATTAATTCAAATAATTACAAATTAATTAAAAATGAATTCAAATTTATTTAATAACAATTAATTAGTTTTCAATTTCATGTATTCAGTTAAATAAAATTAATTAAATTTTTCATTAATTGAATTAATTTTCATTTCATAATGAATGAATCAATAAAATTAAAAGTTAATTAAATTTTCATTATTTTTTTTAAATTAATATTAGAATCTTTAATAATTATGAATTAATTCAAATTATTTCAAATTATTTAAAAATGAATTCAAATTTATTTAATAAAAATTAATTACATTTTTCATTAATTTTTTTTTAATAAGAAGTGTCAAGTTTTTAATTTTTTTATTATTTTAGTTTATTGATTAAAAACATTTTAATCTTTTTATGAATTGAAAATTTTAATTAAAAAAACATTATTTAATATAAAGATCGGAATATTAATTTTTTTAATTTTAAATTTTAATTGTTATTTTAAATTAAATTAATTTTTAATTTTTTTATTAAAAATATCGAATTTAAAATTTTTATAATTATTTTAGTTAACTGATTAACAATATTTTGTTTTTATAAATTAAAAATATTTTCCTAATAAAAGAAAATTATTTAATAATATATTATTTAACTGTTAAAAAATTTATTTAACAAAGTATGATTTAATTGAAAAAAATATTTCTTTCATATTAAAAATATATTAAATTTTTTATTTATTTTTTAATATAAAATTGATTTTTTTCAGTATATTTTATTTTTCTCTTTATTTCACCTGGTTTTATTGCTAAGTTTTTACTTCACAGGATACTAAATAAAAGTCCAAATATAATGTACCAAATTAAAAAAATACATATATAGTACATGTATGTATGTATGTATGTATGAATTTGAATAAAAAAAATTGTTTCGAAAAATTATATTTTTTTATAAGTTTATGCAAAATTAATAAATTTAAACACTTTTATATAAATTAAAAATTTCAGTATAATTTGAAAAAATCAAAATATTTTTTTAATTAAAATTAATTTTGTAATCCTTTTTAGCAAAAGCTTTTGTAATTTTAAGAGTGTTTTCAGAGAATCGGATTAGGTGGGATATTCGCTGTAAACAAATGTGTGTGGCGGCTTGTTGTGGCATATTTCGGTATACACATTTAAATAGTTTTTAATCCTGTTACAGGATTTACACCGTTAACGGTAAATTATATTCTAACGAAAGTCACATATTTGTAATAAAACAGTTGGCGTAAAAAATTTAACATAACTTAATTAACTTAAATTAAATTAAAGGCAAAATCTTGAATACGAAGTGCGCTTGCAACGAACCGTTATGCAACCATATTAAATTATAGCTATGCATGCGCATATTTTCGTTTATTTAATTTCTAAAGCATTAAAATTGCAACACATTTCGCTAAGGCAATGAGAAAGAAATAAAAAGCAAAAACAACTTAAGTGAACATATATATATTTTAAATATTTGCTTAAAAGAATCACTGGTTGCTGCTGGTGCTAGCAGTTTAATAATAACTGACTTTAACAGACAGAAATAAGATTTTTCTAAGGTTTGGAAATCTCGCAAATATTTTTTTTTAATTTTTTTGTTATATTAATTTTTTTTTTATACATTTATATCAAAATATAGTTTTTTTTTGTTTAAAATTATGTTGTTTATAAACGTTTTTATTAAATAAAAAACTTTTAAAAATAAAATATTAAACAAATATGATAAAATTTGTAAGTTACTTTAAAGATATTGAAGTACTCTGTTAAATTATTAATGTGTAATGAGAATTTACTGCGCCTTTTCACATCGATTTGACTTTTTTTTTTAAATAAATTTTCTGTTTTGTTTGTTTGAAATTAGCAAAAAAATATTTGAAATAATTAAAAATTTAAATTTACGGATTTCTAAAGTTAAGTAAGAAAATATTTTAAAAAGAGATAATAAAATTATAAATTTTAATTACAGACAGCTAAAAAAAATAGATACTGAAAATTTAAAACCAAAAAATTTCCTAAAAATAAATTACGAAAAATTAATGAAACTATATATTTCAAACACAGAAAGCTAAAAAATACATACCAAATATTAAAAGCAACAAACGTTTAAAACTTTCAATATTAAAAGTTTACTAAATATTAAAAAAATTTAAAAAAACAATTTTTTCTAAACTTAAAAAACCCAAATTTAAATAAAAAGAAAACCAAAAACTAAAATGAAATTATATATTTTATTTAGAGATAGCAAAAAAGTAAATATCAAAAATTAAAAATAAGAAATGTTTGATTTTTTCAATATTAAAAGCTTATTAATTAAAAAAAAAAAAATATTAAAAATTGATTTAATTAAAAAAAAATTATAAATTAAAAAAAGAAAAACAAAAAACTAATAAAAGTATATATTCAGATTAAAATATTCAGATTAAAATATATACTTTTATTAAGTTTTTTTTATTTAATTTCTTTTTTTAATTTTTTTTTAAATAAATTTTAATCTGAATATATACTTTTATTGGTTTTTGTTGTTTTTTTTTTTAATTTTTAATTTTTTTAATTTAAATAATTTTTTTTTTTAATTAATAAGCTTTTAATATTGAAAAGTTTAAACATTTCTTATTTTTAATTTTTGATAACTACTTTTTTGCCATCTCTAAATAAAATATATAGTTTCATTTTAGTTTTTGGTTTTCTTTTTATTTTAAATTTGGGTTTTTTAAGTTTAGAAAAAATTGTTTCTTTAAATTTTTTTAATATTTAATAAACTTTTAATATTGAAAGTTTTAAACGTTTTAAACGTATTTTAATCTGAATATATACTTTTATTAGTTTTTTGTTGTTTCCTTTTTTTTAATTTTTAATTTTTTTAATTTAAATTAGTTAAAAATAGATCCAAAAAATTAAAAACAAAAAAAAAATAACAAAACATAAATAATTTAATAATTAATAATATTAAAAATTCATTTTTCACACAAAACAAAACAACAAATGATATATTGTTTTTGTGCTGTCAATTTAAATTCAAATTATTAATAATAATTAATTACTAAATGTCAAAGAAACATTATATTGCTAATTTTTATTAGTCCAATCCAAAAAACATTCATTGAAAGGAAACCAGCTCCCGTAATAAATTTACAAAAAAAAAACAATAAAAAAATTCTGTTGTACAACTAAAATGTTTCTTAATCATTCTTATATAAAATAAAACGAAAATCATAAAGAAACTTCGATAAAACTTTAGTTCAACACAAAACAAGCTGCCTATGCTTAAACTAAACCTATTTACCAATTTATTTGCTGTTAAATAATTTTTAATTAATTATTTTGTGAAAATTTAAACGAAATCTATAAATTAATAATTTTTGCTTTCATTTAAAATTATTTTGCAAGCATACATAAAACATGGTAAATTTTTCTTTTATTCTCTTTTATAATTTATAGAATTGTTATATGTTTTTATTATAAAAGCATTTGTGCGTTTTTCAATATTTAGTCTCTTGTATTAAAAATGAATACTAGAATTTCAAAAATTGTGATTTTCAGCCTTTTTAAGCTGGCGCTGAAAATTATTCGCTTTCGTACTGAATGTTATGAGCTCAAATTCGGAGAAAATAAAATATTTTTTTAGTATTTGTATACAAAAAAATTTTGCTTATGCAATTTTTTTAGTATATATATAAAAAAAATTGTTTAATTAATTTATTTAGCATATTTTATCATGTGGTTGAGGCATTTTTACTAATTTTTTTTGGCAATATCTGTAAAAAAAAAATTAAAAAATTATCGCTTACAATTATAAAAACATTTGATATTTATTTTTAATAAATTGTGTAAATAAATAGGTTTTAACCAAAAGATAAAATTGTCTTGTTTTTTGGAGACATACTATTTCCAAAACATATTTCACGCATAGGTTAGGTTTTGTGTTTTAAGAATTTGGTGCCGCCGATTTTAGTTTATGTTTTAATCACCAATTATTCTTTTAAAATTCAAAGGAAATAAATTTCAAGTATATATGTATACATCAATTTTTTTATAAATTTGGTTTAGGCGATTTTAGGTTATATGTTAAAAATCTCACAATTTGGTTTATTTTTTTACCATCGCACTTAGCAAAACTCGCAATGCATACTTTTAGGATGAACTAAATTGATTTAGAAAAGAAAAAAATGTAAAATTACTATCCAAATAGCCTTTTTAGCTTTCAAAAATATTGTTTTTGTTGTTATGATTATTAAAAAATCGCCAGAAGTTTATAGATTTATTAAAAACGATTGAATAAAAAGTTCGGTACTAATGCGACCAAAAGTTCAATGCTAGATATTTGAAAGATTTTTTAGTGTATGAAAATCATTTAGAATTTAAATGAAAATATAAATTTTTAATTAAATCATTCTCTTTGCTGATTATTATTTTTCTTGCAGTAAATATTTTTTAATGACCAAAAAAGTATTATTATTATTATAAAACCGTGTTCGTTCTGAATTTTCAGCGAGCATTTTGAGATTTTCTTTTTTGTTGCTACGGCATGCGTTTTGTTTCCACAGCAACAATTATCATTATTAACATATATACATATTTGGGCGGATCAAAAAAAAAACGAGTTTTTTCGCTTCATACTCCAAAAAACAGTGGTTGATAGACAACTCTAAGAAAAGCTCTTCAAGTATGCGCTCTTAATTGTAACTTGAAGGAGCGCCGCCTAACGGTTTTCTTTCTATTTTTTGCTTACTATTAGATAGAAAAGCTTGTATCTCGCTTCCAACTGTATGAGAAGATATTTCGTTTTGTGGATTTTGTAGGAAATTGCTCTTCCAAACAGGCCTACGACGATTTTTCCGTAAACCTAATCTATTAACGATTACAATTTAATTATTAAGGAAAAAAACTATATGAATTTTTCAATGAAAAAAATTTTAATTGTACAGCTCATAGTCCTGTGGAAATATTTCAGTTTTTTTCAGAGTACCAAGCGAAAAAATTCTTTTTTTTTACACACCTTTATACATACATAAGTATTAACCGTTGCGAAGACAGATTCTACGTAACCGGAATGAACCCGATTTTTTATCCGGTCAAAGACTGTCAACTCAGCAGAATTCTGCCGCTACAGTAACCACATGTGTTATTTTTAACACAGTTTAAATACCGGTCAATACAATTTTTAGAAATTCGCTTCAAACAGCTTTTGACTGCAAAAGCTCAAAGCTTAACTTAAATTTCAATATTTTCACGTAATATTTCAATAGGAAATTAATGGATTTTTCAAGATAAATAGTTTTTTACTAGCACGAAATATTATAATTAAGGCTTTTTGAAAAAAAAAATTACAAAAAAATTACAAAAAATTAAAAAATATATAAAATTACAAAAGATATAAAACTACAAAAAATATAAAATTACAAAAAATTAAAAATTTTCAACTAAAATTTTATTTTAAAAAGATCAATAACATAAAAAAGTATATGCTAAGAAATATTGATATTAAAATTTTATTTAAAAATTATTAAATATGTAAACCAAATATAATTTTAATTAAAAATACACTTTAAGGAATATTTAAAGATGTTTCTAATTACAAAAAAAAAAATTTTATAAAAAAAGATATGAATATTTGCATGGAAAACATAAATATTCGAACAATGAAATTAAATATTTTTTTATACAAAAACAAAAAACAGACATTAAAAAAATTTCTACATAAAAAAAATTTGATAAAAAAGTATGTAAACATTTGCATAAAAAACATAAATATTTGAACAAAGAAATTAAATATTTTTATACAAAAACAAAAAAAAACAGACATTAAGAAAAATTTCTACACTTTGCTAATTAAACAAAAATCCTATTTTTGAAGATTTTTTTTGGTAAATTTCATTATTTTTGAAGTTTTTTTTTGTAAATTTCATTAGTTTTGAAGTTTTTTTTTGTAAATTTCATTATATTTCTGATCTGATTAATTATAAAAAACATATTTTAAATTAAAATTATATATATTACATATTTTTTCAATTTAATTGTAAAAATACAAAAGTAGCAAGTTATTTTTCCAATTTTATTTAAATAAATTATTTGTTTTTAATTAACATAAATAAAGAAAAAATAATTTTGCTTATAATAATTAAAAAAATTATTTTATTTAAATCAAAATTGGAAAAATAACTTGCTACTTTTGTTTTTAATTCTTTTCAAAAGCGAATAATTTTCAGGCCCACAAAATCATAAACATTTTACTGTTTTTGCTTGTACTTTCAAATTATTTTTTTTAGTTTGAATAAATCAATTGTTTTAATTTACTTTAATTTCATTAAATTAAATTTTTTTATTTTTTTATTGATTTTAATTCGAAATATATTTAATTGAATTAAAAATTAATAAAAAATAAAAACAGTATAAAAAATAATATATTTTATAGGTATACATATGTTGTAATTATTATTACTTTACTTCAACTTAAAAAAGAATTTTTTTTTCAATATTAAAAGCTTATTAATTAAAAAAAATATCTATTAAAAATTTATCTAAATTAAAAAAAATTTAAAATTAAAAAAAAGAAACAAAAAAACTAATAAAAGTATATATTTTCATCTGAGTTAGCTAAAAATAGATCCAAAATATTAAAAACAAAAAAAATAACAAAACATAAATCATTTAATAATTAATAATATTAAAAATTCATTTTTCATTGTATTGTACTTAAATAAAATTTTAGAAAAAAGTCCTGCTTTTAATTCTTTCCAAAATCGGTTAACTTCCATGCGCACAAAATGCTAAAAACCTTGCTATTTTTTTTTAATTTTAAAGAATTTTTAATACATAAATTTTTTAATTTTCATTAATTTCATTAAATGAAAAAATTGTTATTTTGTTTAAAAATTAATAAAAATAAAAAACAGCTTTCAATTCTTAATTAAAACATTAATATATTTTATAAAATTTAATCAATTTAAAATTAAGTTAAAATTACAAAAAAATTAATTTTATTAAAATTAATTTAAGTAAAATTAATTTAATTTAAAATTAATGAAAATTAAAAAAGTCTTTCAATTTTATTTTGACTTATTTTAACGTGTGCTCTTCCGATCTTTTAATTAAAATATTATTTTATTTAATTAAAAAAATATTTTATTTAATTAAAAAATTATTTTATTTAATTAAAAAACAAAAAAGAAAAACTTTCAATCTACCTTTTGCAATTCTTCAAAAGCGAATAATTTTCAAGCTCATAAAAATTTACTCTTTCATACACATGTATACACATACATACAAAGAACCTGGCTCTCTACCACTTACGATTTTCATTTTTTTATGCAAATTTCTTTGCAAATGCAACCTTAAGCACTACACACAAGTTTTCTTTTATAAATTTGGCAAATATTTTACTGTTACTATGGTCCACAATTTCAAACACGCACAAGCCTGTGTCTGTCAAAAGCTTATGGAACACACTCCACTTAAAGGAAGGTTTCTACATACATAATTTCATACGCAATTTTCACACTCTCATTTTCTATAGCAATAAACAGCGAAAAAAAATACTTTAATTCCTTTTTATATGTTGCATTTTACTATCAGTTTCTTTAACGTTTACTCATTTAGGCACATGTTTTTCATATTCAAGTTTCTTTTGTTTTTCTTTTAAGTTGATTTAATTACATGCTTACTTATGTAATCAGATGCTAAGTCTAGTTACTTAATTTAATACACTTAAAATACTTAAAATAGGGTGTTTTTTATGGGCATAGTAAAAAATACTAAAATGTTAGATACTACTTGTGTTTTTAATTTAAAACTGCACAATCGATTACTAAAGTTATACTCTTGCGTAGTATAACTGCTAAAATATTTTAGTTTTCGCACTGTTTGCCATTCTTAGATATCTAACATTCACTAATATAAACTTTTTTCATTTCATATTTTTATTTATTTTAAGCTGTCTTCGTTCTATTTACGCGGCATGTCGTGTATATTTTGTTGTTTCATGCGCTTGCGCAAACTTTTTCGGAAACTTTAGCGGCATATTTGATAAACTAACGGTAAAACATGCGCTCGCCGCCATTTTAAGCACAACCAATAGCCTTCCAGGCGGCTAAATCCATTGCACTTTGCCAATTCAGCAGCTGGCAATTTGCATACGTTGACGCCCTTGCTGCTTCTTCTCGTCGTTGTTGTTGTTGTTGTTGCGCTCTACTACACGCACTATGCAACAACATTTGTCAATGCTCTCCGCGCAACAATTCCATCAGCAAATTGAAATCACCGCCGTCACGTGATTTAATCGTGAGCATTTCCTTGCCGAGCTGTGGTAATGCCGAGGGAAGAGTGGTTGGTGAGTTTGGTAATTAAATTAGGCTTATATGTGGTATGTAAATTATTTAGTACGTGGCTAGTTATTGCTTACCTGGCATGTCTTTTGCAGATCTGGTATGCGCAGCAGCAACTCGCCGAATTTCGACGGCGTGTCTGGGTAGTGCGCAAGCGTGTAGGCTTGTAAGGCCTGCAGCGCCTTCTCCTGGCATTCACGCACCTTGACGGGCTCGTGCAGTTCACTGGTGTCTGTGGGATACGAAGATAGTGTTGAAATTATTTTCGAAAATGTTTAAGTTAAATATATATTTATGAATTATAAAAAATTAATTGCAAATTCACTAATAATAATAATAATAATAATAATAATAATAATAATAATAATAATATGGTCGACGCGTAATGCTCGAAAACTCTATGAGAAGATGCGGCAATCTAACAGAAGGTTTCAAAACCGGAGTATACTTTCGTAAAACCCCTAGAGGTGATCTAGTGACTGATACCCAGAGCATACTGAAACTAGGGAGAGAACACTGCTCCAGCCTACTATATTCCAGTAAAAGCATAACACCAGGAGATGATGAACCCAATTGCCTAATCGATGACGATTCAAAAACTTATAAGAAACATGCATTTGCTTCTCTGTAGAATATGGTCGGACGAAAGCATGTCCGATGACTGGAATTGAGCCGTTCCCACGACAGTCGGGTCTACGTAATCGGAACGGACCCGGATATTTTTTTATCAGGTCAAAGACTGTCGACTCGGTAGATTTCTGCCACTACAACAACAACAACTGGAATTTAAGTCTGCTCTTCGCAATCTACAAAAAAGGAACCCAACCCATAATCTGCGTCAACTACCGTGGGATCAACATCGCATACATATAAGGTTCTATCGAGCGTGGTATATGAAAAATTACAACTCAACGTCAACAACCTAATTGGACCTTATCAGTGTGGCTTTAGACCAAATCAACAACCGACCAGATATTCAACATGCGCCAAGTCTTGGAAAAGAGGATCGACTGCAGCGGATTGCTTTTGACTGCACAAAAGGGAGCTGGTTTTATGCCGCTCTATTTGAATTTGGTATCCTCGCAAAACTAATACGGACGTTGAGTAATACCAAAAGCTCCGTCAGAATCGGGAAGGACAAACAGTCGTTGCATTCGTGACTTGGCTGCCACGTCTTTGTTGACAACGTCCGGTATGTTTTACGTGGGCACCTGCTGACGACAGCCTTACTTAACGGCGCTCAAAAGCGCAGCGGATCAAATCAATGCGTTGAATGCTAAGCATTTTTAGTACCAATTGGCGGTGTGGAATGGACACTCTAACCACCTTGGTAGGGTTCGAGTCGCATCTAAAATCTCTGCCGTGCTTTGGGTCCGGCACCCGGTTGCAATGCAACTCCACATTGAACTGACAAAGTCAGTTCTTCGTCTTTGTTGACAGTAATAACTTCGGAGTCGTAGTAAATTTCATCTATCTTGGAACCAGGATGAACACAAGCAACAATGTCAGCCTCGAAATCCAACGCAGAACAACTCTTTTCAACAGGTGCAATTTCCATCTGAGTAGGTAATTGAGAAGTAATTTTCTCTCTCGACGAATAAATATCAAATTCTGCAAATCACTTATCATCCCCCTAACATGACCCAGAGCGATGTATGATGACATCTGATGAGTCGGCGGAGTTTTCGAGAGAAAGGTGGAAGATTTATGGTTTTTTGCGCATTGGTAACGGAGAATATTGCAGTCGATAGAACAATGGGCTATACCACGACATTGACATAGTTCAGCGAAATAAGAGAGCGTCTACGCTGGCTAGGTCATGTTGTCCAAATGGATGAAACACTCTAGCTCTTGGCGTATTCGACGCGGTGCCCGTCGTGGGAAGCAGAGGAAGTCATCCACTCCGTTGGAAAGACCAGATGGAAAAGGCGCCACATTGCAAATATAAATATATAGTATAGTATACAGCTTAAATTATATACAACATTTACCCGATTGCAGCAGCACAATCACTTTCATGGCAACATATTCATAGCGATCGACGCGCAAACGTCGCAAATTCTCTGTCATGTTCAACATGCGTTCAATGCAGGCCTATTTAAGCAAAAAAGAGAATGAGAGAGACAAAATTAGAAATTGTACAAACAGCTACACACTCAAACTTTATTATTCTGACATTTCTTTGTTTGCTGCTCACCTGTAAGCCACTGGATTTCGCCTGCGCCAAGCTGATCTTCTTGCCTTGTGACATTTTGATTTCGCCCGGTGTATCGATCGAGCGATAGCAGCATGAGAAGAGCAACAGCTCACACCACGAATTGATGAGCAGGCAAATTTGATCGTCGATCTGCAAAATAAGTGAGAAAAACAATAAAAAAGTGTGCTCTGAAATTAAATAGATTTGGATATACCGATATATGCTTGAAGAGCGGCAAGCTCTTGCACCATTTCACGATCTTATACAGCCGATGATCGGCCACATTGCACAGGTGGGCAATTAAATCGGGATTGGTGTTTTCGCCGTTGCCAAACCCGGCACTGGCCAGTAGTGGGTTTGTCATTTGTGGATTGCCGGTTGGAGCGCCTCCGGCGGACGCTGTGGATGATGAAGACGAAGATGCATTGGAAGAGGAAGAAGACGATGTAGAGATCGGTTGATTGAGACGTGCCAATTCTGCTTCATTATATTGCCACAGGTGCTCAACATCCATGATTTCCTAGAAAACGTAAAGGAACAGATTTTTTACTTGTGCTTGATTCAATTATGAAATTTAAATTTATATATGATACTTTGTGCCTGAAAAGTATGTTGTGTTTTTGAGGAGGTTTCTTCTTTATTACTTTAATATGAGGAAAATCACAGCTGTACCAGAAAACTTCAGTGGTGATTTTGTCTTAGACCGTCAAGAACATTCTAGGCTGCCAAACTAATTTTAAGATTTGGAACTAGCAGCTTTACTCAAGGAAGATTGCGGCTAAACACACAAAAAGCTTGCTTAGGAGACGCTTAAGCAACCATTTCAAGCGTTTAAGAGCATCCGAGCAGTGGATACACATTCAAAAGTAAGGAAAATGAATGACGTATGAATTGAAGCCCAGATTGTATGAAAAATGTATCCATTATGACAACCTTAAACCCAAAAATATTTATATGAAAATTGACCAACCATCTGTATTTGATGGCATCGGAAGCGCGTACTGTACTGAGCTTCTAAATCCGGAAGAAATCATTAATGAGGGACGTTACCGACAACAACTTATTAAATTAAACCGAGCGATTGCAGAAAAACGATCGGTATTCGCCAACAAGCACGAGGAAATATTTTTCAAGAGTTGGATCTCGGTTGTCATTCTTACGGGTTCCTTCTGGCTTAGAGTAGGGTTATACTAATAGCCGAAACAGCCAAAAACGGTACTCCCTTCTTTCCTTTGCCTTCCTTAGCGAGCAAAATGTGTTAAAACGACTTGCCCAATCGTATGAGTTCTTACTGAACATTGTCCAATAGACATTCAAGCTTAAGACTAAACAATCAGTCAAAGTTGTAGGGAAGAAGGTGAAAAGGGAACATCCATTGATCGGTCAAAGCGCTTTGTTGATTTATGCGGGTCTTAATTATCAAGCCAACACTCTCATCTGATGAAGCCAGGATTCTCATCTGATATTGTCACAACGACCAATAAGCCTTTGGATTAGAGCCAGAAGCTAAAACTGACTCAAAAGAATTATTCTGTTTCTGACAGAATGATTGGCCACATTCTTTATAGTTCGCTACCTATAAACGTTTATCAATTTATTGAGAAAAGCATTTTAATCTCAAGAATTTCTAGATTTTCTTGTGGAATTGCTAGTTACCTTCGACAGGTTTTATCTAAATCCATTTACCTTCTGTTCCAGAGAAGAATGATACGGATATCTCCAAACTAGACAACCGAGTGGGAGTCTTATCTACTAAACTATATACCGAAATCGCCTTCCGTCTACCAAACCACTGCAGTGTCTTCCAAAGGGAGATCACAGCAATAAAGAGAGACTCTAACAAGGAGTGTGCTCATAACAAGGAATATATCTAAATATACAGTAGTCAGGCGGCTTTGAGATCACCAAAGTCTCTTAGACGAAGTCAGTGAAATAATGACTTGATCTCTTAGTGGATCTAAAGTGCTATATCACAATGAACGTGCTATGGCGCCCAGTAAATGGTGATAGCGCAGGGAACTGTGAAGCAGATATATTAGCCAGAACTGGCACCACCCGAAAATTATACTCTGGAAAAGAGGGAAATCTTATGCCTCTGGCATATGCTCTCTACGCAGACATGCCAGTAGACTAGGAACGCCTTACAACGCCTATTGTAGAAGCTGTCAGGAGGTAGAAGAAGAGGAAGGTACCAAACATTTTCTACGCGATTGTAAAGCTCTATATAGAAAAATAATCGCAACTATCGGTAGATAGTTTCTTGAAGACGTCTCGGAGGTTGTTTAGGTAAAACTTTTCACGCACGGTGGTAACACAATGGGTCTTCCAAAGGCCTAGGTGTGTCGTAAGACTACTTCCGACAAGGAAAATACCGCCTTACAGTTTCTTTTCACAATGTAAGCTTTCATTGAATATCTTATTATTTAACTTGAACAGACTGAAGGAAGCGGGTTCGTAGTACTCAATGAACAAAGACGGTTAGAACTTGTTTGGGATCTAGCTATGATCCTCAAGCAGTGGACTACAAATTGACCACTTTCGAACAGCTGGGTCTGATGTGTTCGTCAACAGTCTATGGACCGTCATTCGATCTGTCCTTTATCGTTCTCCTAATTGAAAGCAGCCACAGGATAAGGAACTAAGAGAAGAGAGAATTATTTTCAGTTTAAGGGTTGTCTCACATTTTTTAAACTGTGGCACTCTCAAACAGCAGAAATAGTTTTCCACTACTGTAAGTACAGATGCTTTTCTTAATTCCAGTTCATCTCCATGAAATAACAAACTCACCTGCAACAGCGTTGGAATGTTTGTTGCGCGCGCTGAAGCGCCACTGTCGTCGCATTGCTCCGACTTGATTATGGATTGTCCGGCGCCGAGACCACCTGAGAGCCCGTTCAACGTGTGCTGTTGTTGTTGCTGCGCAGACATTGAGTGAGCCATTGGCGCACCCAACCGTCCATGCTGTTGTTGTTGCTGATTAGCCGCTGCCGCTGCAGCTGCCGCAACCGCCGCCGCCACACCCTGCTGCTCCGGACACATTAACGGACTCAGCATCGAGTTGGGCAGCGTATATGAGCACTGGTATGTGGAACGACCACCACGTGTACGATCTTCACGTATCGCTTCGAGTTTCATGCCCTTCTGCAGGCATTTCTCAAAACGACAGGCTGGACATTTTTTACGCGTCGAAATACTAACCGGACACGGACCACCGCGTACACACACATAATTCTTGCGATTCTGTACGGTACGCTTGAAGAAGCCCTTACACGATTCGCACGAGAAAATACCATAATGGAAGCCAGAAATTTTATCGCCACAAATCGGACACGGCGAATTGATGAGCTGCTGACGTGAAATACCAGCCGGTGAAGCGGGCAAACCTTCCAAACCGATATTCAGCGGCGAGACCTTTGTGTCCATGCTAAGATTTTGCGCTTCCGTACTGCAGTTACCACCAGCATTACCGTTACCAGTTACAGCGCCAGCAGCGCCATCCGCTAC
Source organism: Bactrocera tryoni (assembly GCF_016617805.1). Lineage (NCBI taxonomy): Eukaryota > Metazoa > Arthropoda > Insecta > Diptera > Tephritidae > Bactrocera > Bactrocera tryoni. The sequence continues at coordinate 63,312,304 of NC_052500.1, read as the reverse complement.
CGAGATGGGTCGATAGATCACCGAATGATGTAATGAACCATTGTAGTTGCCATAGAGTGCGGGCGCCGGTGGCGCATGTCTGCCCTGTATGGGTGAATGTGTCGGGCTGAACTCCGAGCTGTAGGAGTAGCATGAGCTATGCGATGCATCGCTATTGTTGCGACTCAGCGAAGGCGTGTATGGCGCATGACGCGATGTCAACGGCGACTGGGACGGTGAACTGTGCGTATAGACGGAATGTATGGCAGAATCGGGGCTGGGATTGGCAGGCAGTGGCAATGTGGCAGACTTGTTGCGCGTCAAAAGCGGCGAATTGACATTAGCTCCAGTAGGCATTAAACCTGCAGCAGCAGCCGCCGCCTCGGGTTCATACTTCAAATTGATGGGATCACTTTGTGTGGGCGCCAACTTTGTATGCGTGGCGGAATAAAGACTACCCGCGCTACTGCTGCTGCCCAAACCGCTGCGCATGGTGGTACCCAGTCCAGCTAAAGCGCCACCATGCACTTCCACGGATATCTGTTCCATTTGCTCGGGTTTTATGGGATGCGTAGGCGTCGGCGCTAATGTGTGTCCTGGCGTTGTTGTCGTCGCCTCGCTCTTAATCACCGCTACACCTATGCTTGTTGCATTGAAATTATGTGTCGCCACACCACTGTTACTCAACGAGTTCTCCGTCTCCATTAGCTCCGTTTCAGTCGTCTCCGTTTCGGAGAGTTCACCCTCCCATGACATGGGTCGCGGCCCATTCTTATTGTGATTTCCGTTATTAGCGCTGCCACCGCCGCCAATACTGACCGCACCACCCGCGCCCATTGTGCCACTGCTGCTGTCCGCATTGTTGTGCGCACGTCGCGTCACTTTTAAATTTTCAATATTCGTCAACTCAGCTTCGGAGTCAGAATCTTCTGCTTTCGTCACTGGTATGCGTATACCCACGCCACTGCCGCCGCCTCCTCCACCGCTAGCACCGTTATAATAGCTAGCAGCGCCCGTTGTGGCGATGACAGGCACTATATTGTTGCCGTTGGGCATTAGTGTTCCCACAACTCCCTCATCCATTTCGCATTTGATATTCGTCACGGATATATTGTTTCGCGTTGTTGTTGTTGTGGTGGTTGTAGTTGTGCCATTCGTACTGTGTCCATTGCTGCCATTCGCGGCAAGCTGTGCATGCATATTCACAGGCAGCTGGAATGCACTCCCGGCCAGCGTTGAGCCAAAGGCAGCCACGGCGGGATTGGCGCCAGCGGCGCTCTCTGCCTTTGTGGAGGACATTATTACTTATGATTAAAAATTGTGTGTGCTTTTTGTGAAAGAAATAAATCGAGCTTGTGCGCTATTCCGTTATTCTTTGTTTTTTTTTGTTTTTAAAGATGGTTATGTGCCTATGCTTCTCTATAAAATCTTTTCTTGTTTCAAGGTGTGCTGCTGCAATTTGTAAAAGTTCGATAGATGTCGTTGATGTAGTCCCATGTTGGATGAATTTTTACCTGGAAAAGAAAATACTGTTTAGAAACAAATTTAAACCGTTATTTGTAAGCGGCGTATATGTGTTCAATATTAGCATAATTTGTGAGTTCTTGGTTGGAGACCAGACAGCAAACTTTTCATATGTAAATCTTAGATAATACGAAAATCAGTCTTAGAGGTATGGTTTATATTTACCTAAACCTCTAAACTCTTTATATAAAAAGCGGTTTCAGTCATTCGGGAGTGTAGAAACATTAAAGACTGTTTTCTTAATATCTGCTTAGCAGCCATCTGTCAGTTATATTCTGGTTAGTTTAACAAGGACTCCTTCTTTCGGTAAAGAACCTTTTTTTAACCGAAATTTAACTGACAGTTGGCTACTAACCAGCCATTGAGAAGCGGCCCTAAAGCTTTCCTTGTAACATTTGGATCACTGGTACGTAACGGAAATATTAAATTCGATGCTTCAGTTGTTTCAGAGAAACCTACTATTTTATCACGATTAATACAAAAAACAAGGCGAACTTTGATCTTTCAACTAAGAAATAACAACTAATAGATTGCTAAAATCCTCAATTGTTCTAAGCCTTACATCAAAGCCAAGATCAGAATCAACTTTTTTAACGGGATATTCAACCAGCAGAAACCTAACCTAACCTCTATAACGCTTGCTAGTCCTCAGTTGCTTGAGAAGAGGCGCACGGATCTTTTTCACGGATGTTTCGAAGGTAGGAGGGAACGTTGGAGAGGTGTCTTTTGTAAGGACCTAACCTCTATAACGCTTGCTAGTCCTCAGCTGCTTATGGACGGTTAGAAATCGCTGGAGAAGAGGCACAATGAACTTTTTCACGGATGATTCGAAGGTAGGAAGGAACGTTGTAGAGGAATTTTTTGTAAGAAGCTCTCCGTTAACCATAACTTCAGGCTACCGAACTAGTTTTAAAGTAGTTTGGAGTACTGCTCCAAAGTGTAGCTTGTTTAGGGAGGTGAGCAATAACTCCGACAGCATAGTGGCAATAAAAGTTATAGCTATCACAACGAAGAGCCTATTAGCTGTCCCAGTTAGATGCCTGTTTGGATTGATCATTTAACTTAACCTCACCTGGACGTCTGAAAATGTGAACTTCTAAGTGTTTAAGGCTTGATCTGACAAAGGCGAAAAAATCAATACGAAAGTGAGTTGAGAATTGAGGAAGTGAGCGAATCGTACGATTCTCAACTTTATCTCTACAACTAGGGACAGGTTGGTCTTACTGGGAGCGAAAAGTCGCCAAACCTCTTGCCATCTACTTTCCACAACGCAAAAAGTAAATGTTGCCCAGCTAACAATGAGGCTTTATCTTAATTGTTTCTCACGAAAGTTCGTTTTTTTTTTCTTAATTTTGGCAGTGAAACAAGATATGGGCCATGCTTTGCAGTCAGTCATTTCCGTCCAAAAGAATTCAGACGGTAGTTTGGCGTCACTTCCCAGAGTAGATGGATCATTATGAGGTTAGCAAACATGTTTGCGGAATATGGAAGAATCGCAAGAAGACCGTACTCTCGAGATCCGTATGTTCGTGTTCAAGAAACAATCGCGGCTTTTACATGGTCAATTCAAGCAAATCTAAAAGTTTCGACAGGCATCTAATAGGCCAAATAATAAGCCTGTTAAACATTCTAGATTTGCCTATTCGCCTGGAATTTGATCAATAACTTATTGATATGGCCGAAGAAGACTATAACTTGATAAATTGCCTGTTTATGTTTGATGGGACCCATTTCGATTCACACGGAAATGTAAACCAGCAAAATTGGCGTGAATCAAATCCAGAAATAATCCACGAGATGGAACTTTACCCATAACGAGTCACGGTGTGGAACTCCAAAGAAAATTTGAGAACAAATTAATATCAAAAAACTCCACTTTGCGCTGGCCCCCAAGGTCACCTGACCTGAATGGACCAGACTTTTTTAATGAGGTTATGTCAAGAAAGCGGTGTGCAAAACAAAACCCAGAAATTTGACTGAATTGAATTCAGTAAATCGTAAATTGAGGCAATGCCGACTGAAAGAATGTGTTTCGCGCGCTTCGCGCACTATTTGCTCAACATAATCGGCCTACCGAGCGTAATATTCGCAACACCATCACCCATCTCGAGACCCAGCATTCATTATGCATAATATTTGATCGAATAGATGTCGTCCAGCACGCAGAAAAAAAAATATAATAGCCGTAACTGTGAGTGTACACGCAGACCGTGGAAAGTCACAGCAATTCGGACTGACATATGGAATGACTTGGTGCACTTTACGTCGAGATTTTAAGTGTAAGCGTACAAAATACAACTTGTACAAGAACATAAACCGCTGGACCTTCCCAAGCGATATTGCTTCGCTCTAAGAGCTCTTGAAAAGTTCCAAGATACGACGATTTCGAGCCAAATTTCTTCCATGATGGCGGTGATAACGTAACCGTCAATGAATCAATTTCAAAATTTTGGCCGGTCGATTGGCCAACAAGATCGTGTGATATCACACCGTTAGACTTTTTGCTGTGGGGATACGTAAAGTCTAAAGTCCGTACGTACAATCTCGCATAGAGTCAGGCTTTGGGGCAAAACATTTCGAGTGTCACCAATTACTAGTCGGAATTCTCGAATGAGTCAACGACCATCTGAGTCGTAGCCAACATTTGAAAGAGATAATCCTTAAATAATAAATGCGAAAGAATCGAATGTTAATAAACATTCCCCATTCAATTTGAAGTTTCTGTGACTTTCTTTAAAAAAGTAGTGAACCTCGAAATAGATCACCCATTATAATAATAAATTTCATTTCAAGACGGTTGGAGCAGTTTATGAAATCACACGACAATACATTATAAGAAACTAAAATACAGTTCTGCTTTCTCCAGACTGGACAAGGAAGCAAAACAAATGGATCTAGCAGTGAACGATGGCAAGACGAAATATCTCCTGTCATCAAACAAACAGTCGTCGCACTCGCGACTTGGCACTCACGTCACAGTTGACAGTCATAACTTTGAAGTCGTAGATAATTTCGTCTATATTGGAACCAGCGTAAACACCAACAACAATGTCAGCCTAGAAATCCAACGCAGGATAACTCTTGCCAACAGGTGCTACTTCGGACTGAGTAGGCAATTGAGAAGCAAAGTCCTCTCTCGACAAACAAAAACCAAACCTCCACTCCGTTGGAAGGACCAGGTGGAGAAGGACCTGATTTCGCTTGAAATATCCAATTAGCGACACGTAGCGAAAAGAAGAAACGACTGGCGCGCTGTTGTTAACTCGGCTATAATCGCGTAAGCGGTGTCTACGCCAATTAAGAAGAAAATACAGAACACCTTCTCTTTGGTTCGAACATAAAACAGAGGGTTTTTTCACCTAAGATATAAAATCGTTCAAATTTATGCACAGACTCTACGCTTAAGTATCACATGAGTACATCAATATAAATATGTATGTATGTATGTATGTATATATTTTCAAGATTCCAAGAAGTATATTTAAAGAGTAAACGAGTATTGACACTTCTGTGACGCTTTCACCACTTCGTTGGAGTTTTGATAGAAATTTCTCCAAACAAGATAAAACCAAAAACAAAAGAAGTAAATAAAAATCTCTGTTATGAATATTAGATTTGCTCAAAAACAACGTTTTTTATGATTTTTCGCTTTGTTTCAGCAAAGCTCAACACACATTGTTTTCGAATGAAAGGTGGCTGGCTGGCTGGGCGTCTGCTATCGCGGCGGTGTCATCGGCGAAAAGAAACGTGTCAAAAACACGCGTCGCGTTCGCACACTTGGAGATATGACAGATTAAGCAATTGGTCGCTGCTTCAAGCGACCGTTGTTAGCCGCAATCAGAGCAAATATGTTTTGAAAATATAACAACAACAACAAGAACAAAAACACGTGGAAAAATAACTTCAGCTTTACAAGACAAAAGTGGCGAATAAATGAAAAGGTGAAGCTATTAAAAAAACTGATGATTCTACAACATGACAGCAGAACAATAGCAATAACAACAACAACAATAAGAATAAGTATAAACATCGACTGCAATAAGCCCGTTGGCAACAAAGCCGCTAGAGCAGCGACGAGCAGTTGAAAAAAGTGTCAACGACCCAAAAGCAATATTTATAAGAGAACAACAGCAACAACTGCAACAAATTAAATAACGCATCACATGGGTGCCAGCCACAGAACTGTGTATGCTGAACCTGCGCTTCGTAAATAAGCCATTTACAGAAACAAAAACAACAACAACACAAAAAGGTGGAAGTGGCAAGTTCAGAAATACACACACGTACAAACATACAAAAGAAAGCATGTAAAGAAGATGGCGCAAGCAGGCCAACAAAATTTTGTTTCCAATAAATTTAAGGTACATTAACCTTCAACAAAGACACTAAAGCGGGCCACAGCGAACGCATGAAGAAAGAAGCCGAGGAAGCAATCTGTGATGAATTCAATGGACAGTGGACAAAGCGACAACCACGCAACAGTTGGTGGATGAATAGTGGTGAGCTTAAAGAGTTTGTAAAATTTTTCATAAAGACAACAACTAAAACAATGTTGTAAAGAAGAACAGACAGAACAGACGAGTATAAAATTATTAATAAAGAAAACATAACGTTAAAGCTATAATACCCTTCACATGTGCATTTATTACATCGTAAAAGGGCATAAAAAAAAACACTTTATCTTGATGTTGATCTGTCAGTTTGTATGACAGCTATATGGTGCAGTGGTAAGGCTGAGCTCAGGCTACTACCGGGGTCACAGGTGGCGGACGGTGTACGCTAAGTAGGTTAGCTGCGAATATTAATACGCAGCTCGAACAAGATCTGCAGGAGAGGAGGGAGGGCTTGGCTCTAAATGCCGCCATGAACCTCTGGCGAAGAGGCAAGCACCGAGGTAGAACCTATTCCCGACGCAAACCCTGGACAAGGGCCCATCAGAAACGAAACCAATATGATTCTGATTATGGTTTACTGGAAACCCAAAATGAATCAGTCATGACAAAGGGATGGTTAGAGTAGCGTTCTAATACCTCAGTAGGTAAGAGTGACATCTCACGGAAATAGCTGGTGGCTAATGCTATTCTCATCTCCGTCTCAATAACCCTGAGAGGTCTTCAATTTAGTTCATATTTTTTGCCGTATAGATTCAGTTGTGACAAACTCCTGATTAGTGCCCGAACCTGGCTCTGAACATAAGCTCCCATAAGAACTTATGTCAACCTCGCGCGTGGCCTCCATGCTTGCATAGATAACCACGGGGTTCATATAGGGCAACTGTTACAACGCGCGGAGATACTTGAAGTGGAAACCCATTAGATCAAAAATGAACACACCACAATAACAATAGAAAGAGCAACAAAGAGAAAACACAACACATCAAAGGTGGTCAAGATAAGGAATATGGAACCGTCTTCCGTAGGAGTAGTTGAATACTTAGATCCCCTGTACTAACTAGTATTCCAAAACAACAAATAATGAAAATGGCGATGGCAAAACAAAATAACGTCAGCATGGCAGTTAAGAACGGAGCGGCACAGTTACACGGACGTAATCAGGAGTAAACTGGCATACCGCAGAAAGCGAGAAAAGGCGATCACAATTAATCAGGCGTGCCACTACCCCTGAACCAATTACCTCAAAGCGGCGCGCGACAAGCCCTGTGGAATCTCGAGAAACAGTACGACCGCGCAAGGAAAACGACGGTCAGTAGCAAAAAGTTTTGCCTAAAAGGACAAAGAAATCTGACATAGAAGCAGGAAAGGTGGCGGAAGCACTTAAAAACACAGAAGAAAGACAACAAGGGAAGAATACAACTGCAAGTCATAGAGCATATAATAGGCCAAGCGACAATCAAAAGCGGTGATCATTAAGGCAGCAGAAGGCAAGAGCTACACAGAAGTCCTCAAGAATGTTCGAAGCAAGGTAAATTTCAAAGAAACAGAGCCGGGGCGCTACTATTAGAATCGGACGCTACTATTAGAGTCGGCGAAGGGGAATACTAAAAAAGTCAGCTTTTGCGAGGCACTCAAGACCACCCGTCAGGCATCTGCAGCTGTGGCCTGTGTGTCTCAAACCAAAGACCACTATAGAGATTAGAAAAATCCCGTTATATTTGTTTCCACTGCCTTCTCTATGACGCATTTCTATATTTTTTTGAAATCAGAGTGCTCTTTCATTTTTTGTGGATAGAGGAAGAAAATGTTCAATTGAAAACAAGGGAACAAGACAGATGCTGTAGGTAATCGTTGCTATAGTGGCATAAAGCTCGGCAATGAATCGTGGTGGCTGGGATTATACGATATTTAAAAACCATACTCAAAAATTACAAAAAAAGGTTTAAATATTATTGCTTATTACTCTAATAGGATTTAGAAAGTATATCCGACACTAAACCCATAATATCATTCCAGGTACACTATCAAAATTTTTATACATAGTGGTCTGAGCACTATGATAAGTAGTGGTTTGCATCAGAAAGGTTCGACGTAATATGTCCTGGCCAGCGCTGGACTTGAATTCAATCGAAAATTTATGTTGAAATGTTAAACGAGTTGTTCATTCAGCAAATTTTTGTATCTTGGAATGTCTAGTTTGACCGGATTAAAAAAGAAACAAATAATATGTTTAAGAAATATATCCAAATGCTCACAAAGTATTAGTAAAAACCAAAAAAAAATATATAAATTCCAGAATCAACAAAACAAAAAAAAACAGAAATCACTACCGAATATTATTCTTTAAATCTCTGCTAAGTAGACAATTGAATAAGTGCTGCAGATTGAAATCATAATAACCAACCAACGCTAATAGAAAAGTAAAATGATAGGGGTAAACAAAAAGCATAATAGAACAAATAAACAACAATAATTATGAACAAATAGTAAACTGGTGTAAAAATTGACATTGAGCAGCAACAATAAGCAAGTTAAGTCAACGAAACCACCGAAAAGTACACCAAACCAGCTGAGAATGCTCATAAATTCAACGAATTCGCTGCACGAAGCTGAAAATGTTAAACGAATGGTCTTTTCTATGCAGATTATAGATCTGATCTGCCACTAGTATGGTAAAAAATACATCATGGCTGGTTAGATGGGCGCTCAATGCATAATTTGACATACTCATAACGGTGTTGATAACCACATACTGTCAGCGACTTAATATTAGAGTGCTGAAAGAGTAGTCTATTTTGGACAGCTGATGGTTGAGAGGAATTATATGCTTAAAATGTAATACATTTTTTTTTCAAATAAAAAATATTAAATAAAAAAAAAAATAAATAATATTAAAAAAATATATATATATAAATATTTAATGTCAGCGACTTAATATTAGAGTGCTGAAAAAATAGTCTATTTTGGAAAGGTTATTGAGAGGAAATACATCCTACATCTATATGTATATGCTTAAAAAGAAATTAGTTTTTGGTTATAAAAAAAATAATATTAAATAATAGAAGATTATAAAAAAGAAAAAATATAAAAAATAAAAATTTATTAAATATAAAAAATTATTAAACATAAATATTGTTTAAATAAAAAAAAATTATAAATAATAACAGAAACAATGTCGTTCGTCCCTTTTACTAGAATATTTAATTTTTTTTACTAAGAAATTAAAAAAAATAACTAATTAAACACGGGTATATAAATATAAAAAAATAAATTAAAAATTTGTTTCAATCCCTCATATAGAAATATTTAAATTTTTATTAACACTAAAGAAATAAAAATTATAATTAAAAAAATTATAAATAATAACTGAAACAATGTTGTACGTCCCTTTCACTACAATATTTAATTTTTTTTTGCTAAGAAATTTAAAAAAACCACTAATTAAACACGGGTATATAAATATAAAAATATAAATTAAAAATATTTCTCAATCCCTCATATAGAAATATTTAAATTTTTATTAACTCTAAATAAATAAAAATTATAATAAAAAAATTAATTCATTTTTTCTCAATTCCATACACCAGAACATTTAAATTTTGTATTCATATTAAATACCTAAATATTACAAAAAAAATATTAAAAAATTAACAATTAAATAAAATAATTTTTTTTTTCAGAAATTTTCTCTTTCTAATGCACTAAAATAAAAAAAATATTCAAACATTTTTGTCAATCATCTAGACAAGAATAAATATAAATAATTTTTCATTAAATTATAATAATAAAAAAATAAAATAAAATAAAAAAGTTTATAAAAAAATAATAATTAAAACTTTTTCGCCATTCCTAATACTAAAATAAAAAATAATTATACAATAAAATAAAACTAAATATAAATAATGTGGCAATAAAATATACATTTAAATTTTGATTCATATTAAATAACTAAATATTAAAACAAAAAATATTAAAAAAATAACAACAAAATAAAATAAAAAATTTGTATAGAAATTTTCTCTTTCCCATGCACTAAAATAAAATAAATATTCAAACAATCCCCTAGAACAGAATACATATAAATAATTTTTCGTTTAATTATAAAAAAAAAATAAAATGAAAAAGTTTATAAAAAAATAATAATTAAAATTTTTTCGCCATTCCTAATACTAAAATAAAAAATAATTATACAATAAAATAAAACTAAATATAAATAATGTGGCAATAAAAAATAATAAAAAATTTCATTTTTCCATCACTAAATACTAAAATAAAAATTAATAATAAGACAATAAAATAAAAATAAAAAGAAGTAACGATACAATAAAAAAATAATAAATTAATAAAAAAATGAGAACAAAGAATAAAAATAAATAACTATATAATAAATAACACTAAAATAAAAATAAATAACTATAAAATAAAATAAAAATAAAGGAAATAATGGTACAATAAAAGAATAATAATAAATAAAAATTTTAATTTTTTATTAGTGTTAAATAAGCAAAAATAAAATATTAAAAATAATTTAAAAGATCTCATACACTGTAATAAAAAATAATTCACATATTTTCTCAATCCCTGAAACCGAATATTTAATTTTTTATTAATAGGTACTAAATAAGAAAATAAATAAATAAAAATATTTAAAAAATAGGAATAATAAAATAATTCGAAAACTTATTTCAAACCTTTACTATAAATACAAAAAAAATATAATATATAGCAAAAAGTATCTCAAACCCTTACTCTAAAATAAAAAATTAATTATTTCAATTATTATAATTAAAATTTCAATTAATTCTTCCAATTCCAATTAAAATCAAGTTTTCTTTCAAATAAAAAAAATATCTTTATAATTTATTTTAAATCAAACAATATCTAAACCACACAAAAATCAACCAAATTACCACCAATTTGTAGACCATTATGAATGATTTATAGAGCTTAGCAACACTATATACAACAAGTAGCTGTTCATCCATATTTTTATGTATGCACATATCATATGACCATTTGACAGTTCAGCTGATCAGTGCTTGAAAGTTAAGCGACTGATAAAAATAAATTAATATTTCCTCGTTTTTGGGCTTTGTGTGCCAAAAGTGAGCAACTTTGTTTGAAATAATATAAACATTAAGTACTTGGCATATGTAGCTAAGCAGTGGGTTGGTTGGCTTTAATGAGTAAATATAAATTGATGATTTATCTTTTGATCGCTGAAAAATGCCAATTTGTTCTCTTGGCTCTTTTTGAATGGCTGACATTTGTATGCAGATTAACATAGAACAAAGACCGTTTTCTCAGGAACAATAGATATAAGTAAATCATTTTTGTAGTTGGCAGGTGGCAAGTAAAATTAGGAGAAATTTTTTGGCTGTTGATGACCAAATATGGTCCTTACATTTGTTATACGAAAAATATGTTTCAAAAATAAAACATATAACAGCAAAGAATTTAAATAAAGATAATAGCGTGTTAAATAATATTTCACCACGGGTCGTGTCTTTTATGTTAAATCTACTAAGCTAAGAAGTAAGGCAAGGGTCCTATGATAGTGTCCTGACTTGTCTGTAAGTTCAGCACCTGCGTCTTGCTAAATCCAGGACCATAATGGGGCTGCGTAGTTAAAAACCGGCCTCCGACTGTCTTCTATGTTGCTAGTAACGTTTTTTTGTCCTTTACTCACATGCTGCCGGCTAGCGAATTGAGGATCTTGTTGCGACTCTGTGCCTTGGTAATGATTGCGATGGTATGCACAGTGACGTAGCACTATCAAACGTAACTCCCAAAATTTTGAGATTGTTCACTCTAGTGTTTAGACTAGTAATTTTTATGAGTAGCGCATCTGGTCATGTGAGATTGGTTGAGGGTGGTTGACAGTGTCAAAAGCTTCTGACAAGTACGACATGAATAGGATGGTGCTCTTACAGATTGGTTTATGATTAATGTTATGATTTATCTGAGCGTTTATAGCGCTGTATTCTGTGGTGATGTGTATTGTCGAGGAGTGGCAAGGTCTCAAGTGTCTTCTATTCTGGAGAAAGGAAAATTATCACCTGATAACGCTTCGTAAAAAGAGACTTTCGTTACGAGCATGTCGGTGGCGGTGCATCATTGTCTAAACCATCAAGTAGAAATATTTTTAATAATTCAGATCACTTTTTTAATTGGTATATATTTCCACTAAAAGATTAGCATTTGCAAAAATATTTTGGACCAATTCATATCAGATGTATTGAGCCTATTTACATCGATCTAACCCTTTTTGATGGGGATGAATGATCCCACAATTCCAGCTAGTGGCTGTTTGATTCTTGTTACTTGTGCTATCGTTAAGGTAGATTTTCCAAACTATTTTGACAATTTTTCAAAAATTCCGTAAAATTAGTACCCTTAAAGGCCACGTGGCAAAATTTCAATCAAATGGTCCCTTTGTATACATGAAAACGGCATGCTAACTTTCTTCTCAATTCATCTTTAACACAATAGAAGAAAAGTTGGTTAGCAAATAGTCCTTGTTTTATGTAAATTGACTAAAGATCCATCATAACTGCTTTGGTAGAATACAATTTAAGCAAACGAATTAAAAGAAAAAATACGCTAGCCGCTTTAAATGTCAAAAATCAGTTTCAGTTTATGCCTTCTGACAAGTAGCATTTAAAGTTGCCACCAAGTTAAGAAAAGCCATAATTAATTTATTTTAAACCTATTAAAAAATCTTCTTCAAATCAATTAGCAACAAGTAAGGGGCAACATTCAAGGTCCATTTATTAAAAAAATCAAATATAAACTGGCAGACACTTTAAATGTTTACAACTTGAACAATGCACTGCTTTGAATATCACCACTAGCGAAGTCCATAAACGTTGAAAAATAGAAGCACCAACGACCACGGCAAACGCCACCGCATATTGGTGCAACAACCTTGGACTACAAAACACAACAGAGAGACACAATAAAAATTAACAATACAAAAAAAAAAAACAACAAAACAACAAAGCATAAAGCTGCTGCAATTACAAGAGAATGATGGCAGAAAACAATGGAAATATTTGATGGGCAAAAGTACCATAAAAATTCTTGCAGCGTGAGGCCAAGAACGGCCACGAAAAAGAGCAACAGAAAAAACAGTGAAGAAGATGAAAGGGCGCTCGTACGGTCAGTGGATGCGCAGGCAGCGCTAATGACGCAAACGAAACGATGTAATTTAAACGCTGCAACAGCTATGTATACTATACAAACGCTGAACGCTGCAATAATAAAAGAATAACTACAAATTAAGCTTTGCAATTACAACCAGAGGGAAGAACGTTAATTCTGGCTGTAGCGACCCTATAATACCCTCCAAATAAGGAAGTTTTCATACTAGAACTTGCTTTTGCCTTCAGTTTGTATGACAACTACATATGTACATACATATATGTTACAGTAGTATAATCCATCGGAGGATGGAGTCATGTGTAGAAGTTCACGCAAGTGAGGAAAGTTCTCTGATCGCCATTCACTTGGGAGTGGCTAGAAACGATTCTTTTACATATGACTCAAGCAGCTCACGATTTCCGGTCTTTGACCAAGTATCCTCTGGGTAGCCTAAGAACATCCGTTTGAAGGCGAGCTAAAGTGAGAAGGCGAAACATCCTCTCCGCAGGGTTTGGGACCCGCCACGTAAAAAATCATACCAATGAAAAGGAACAACAAGCCTCGGATGAGTGACTCCCCTTTTGTGCGCGCTGTTGTTAACTCGGCTATAATATTTGACGATAACTTGTCAAATAAAAAAAGTTTTGCATACAAGGACTTGAGTTTGATTAGTCCGATATTGGCGATTCCGACAAGTGAACAGCTCATTAGAATGAAAAGGTCTTGGGCAAAATCTTAAATTGATATCTCAAAAATTGTAGTCCCTAATTTTCGTAAATACAGATGTTGAACATTTACGTTTTCTTCCGGGTGTTACAAACTCTGGCAAGCTTAATATTCAGGGTATTAATATATGCACAAGTTAGCGATATTGTGATTGCAGATTAAATTTGCAGCAGCAACAACGTCCGCAACGGCAAGGCCAGGCCGGCAAAATGAGCAAAATACATATTATCATTTTTATCAGCAACAACAGCTACAACGCTGCCGAGTACAAAGCACCAGCAGAGCAGTGCAGTAACAACAATGCTTTTTATAAGCATATACAGACGAAAAAAAAAAAAAAAAAAACACTAAGAACAAACGAGCAGGCAAAAAAATAAGAGCACAACAACAAACGGCACATCAAGAGTCGAGTCTACAGTCAACAGCCGATGCCAAGCGCGATGACAACGATAAGTCAAGTAGAAGCAGCGCAGCGCAGCGCCAGCTCAAGCACTGCACTCAACGTCGCTACAGTCAACGTCAGTGCAGCCAAAGCAACCAGCATAGCTAACGAGTAGCGGGAAGACGACCTTAAACTACAGAGTAGAGATGAGAGCACAATACAAATGCACGTATTTAAATGACTGCTGTGCTGTGCTGTGTGTAGGTTAACACCGAATTTATAAAGGGTATGGGCAAAGCCCAAATGACGACGCAAGCAGCGCTGCCAGCAGCTCGGCCACTCAAGCGCACAAATACTGGCACACAGAGAACAGCAGCGTACATACAAAAGGACGACCTTCAAGTAATGTTGAATTTTGTACGCAAACGACCTTGCATACACGACAGCAACAACAAATACAACAATAAAAGCAACAGCAGCCAACAGGCCTACAGTCATAATATAATGAAACAGCAGACGAGCAAGAGATAGCAAGCAACACAATAATGCTAAAGTCAAAAAGGGAAAAGAAAGAAAGAAAAGAAAATACTAAACGCGAGAGACGTTTCGTATAGAAGTAGAAGAAGAAAAAGAAGACGAGAGAGCATAAGAACACAATAGCAAGCAGTAGTTACGAAAGATAACAACGAAAAGAGAGAGAAACAAACAAAATGCCACGAAAAGAGGTGAAGTAGCAAAATGCCCAAATGCTGAAACCGAACGACGAAAGGTCGTCACGTCGTAGTAGGAAACATTGAAGATTTTTCGTTTTATTTTGCTTCTTTGGAGAAATTGGGGGATGTTAGAACGCCGAGCACGCTGTTGGTGGCGTATTTCCAGCATGTGTAGTATAAAAGCTACTATAAAATCGCTTACATCTCGTACACACATACATATGTATGTATGTACATATGCAAATCGTGTAAGTAATATGTGAATGAGTGCGGAAATTGCTGTAAAGGTTGTTGCGCCTTTGTGACGAATGCACAAGAAAGAGGCAAATAGCGTAAATAAAAAAAATGATTTTTTTGTTTTGTGTTTTTGCTCTTGTGCACGAAACGTGTGTGGGGCGGTTTGTGACATTTCAATGAAGATGTGCCCATAGGTAGTGTGTGGAGGCAGCAAGATAAGCTGTAAAAAGCGGCATGTACGCCGTACATTTTTGTTGCTATCTACTACGGTTTGTTTGTATGTATTGAGTCGTTGGGCCAGCCAGCAATGGCTAGCGATAACGGCCAAGGTGAATTGATGAAATATGTACATAAAAGCCGGGCAGAAAAAATGGGCTTGGTAAGAAGAGTGTGGGAAAGCAAATGCGTAGAAAAATATGGCAAATCTGCCGAAGTGAAGTGGTGTAGACAAATTTATTTCGGAACAATTGGGAAGTAACTTTTTGTGAGACATTTTATTGATGTTTTTAAGGGACACATTATATTATTTAATATTAAACTGAAATCAAAACAGAAAAGGCTGTAACGAGGCGCACATAAAATATTCTGAAGAAAACTGTCCAATAAAAAAGGTCCTTACAAGAACTTGATTTTTTTCAGTCAGTTTGTATGGTAGCTTTATGCTATAGTTCAGTTCCGTCTTCGCTGCGGCTTGAATCTCCTCTATCGTTTAAAAACGGTGTCCCCGGAGCGGTCTTTAGAGCTTGGTGAACAGCCAGATCAGGTGAATACGGTGGTTGCGGAACGATATGGGTTGAGTTTTTGGCGAAATGATCACGAATTACGAGGGCAGTATGGGATGGTGCATTATCGTGGTGTAAAAACCAAGAATTGTCTTTCCACAATTCCGGCCTTTTTAGGCGGATAGCGTTACGCAAACGACGCATAACGTTCAAATAATATTCCTTGTTGACTGTTTGACCGGTTGGAAGGAATTCATAATGCACAACACCACGATAATCGAAGAAAACAGTCAACACACAACAAAATAAAGGTCATTTTTAAGCGACTTTGGCGCGATTTTTTTGGTCTCGGGTCTCTTTTGGCACGATATTCGCTCGATTGATCGGTTGTTTCGGGGTCGTAAGCATAGATCCAAGTCTCATCGCCAGTTATAATGCGTTTCATGGCACCCTGGTAGTCGGAAAGCATCGTTTCACACACTTCAAAGCGACGCCTTTTTTTTTCAAAAAATTCAATGTTTTCGGTACCAGTTGAGATTTGAGGCCCAAAACATCCTTCAAAATGGTATTGGCTGAGCCTTTCGATATGCCTACTTCATCAGCAAGGTCTCTAATTGTTAATCGACGGTTTTTCAACACCAAATCTTTGATTTGTTGAACGTGAGCTTCGTCGGTTGAGGTTGATGGTCGCCCTGGACGCTCTTCGTCTTCGACGGCCGGCTTGGAACTCACTATACCACTTGTAAACATTTTTTTTAGACATAGCCTCATCACCAAAGGCTTTCTGCACCATCCTCAACGTATCCGCAGCAGAAAATTTATTCCGTAAACAAAATTGAATGCAAATTCTTTGCTCAACAAATTTCGACATCGCAAAAAACGAAAAACTCACTTTTAGCAGCTCACAAAACGACACGTATCTCAAACACTAAAGAATATTTTGACATGAAATTTGACATAAATGTGACTGACAGTACTACCAATCTAAAAAAAAATAATTCTCCAAATCCTTCGACGCGCGCAGTTTAAATTCAAATGTCACCTTATTTTTTGGGCACAGAGTACATACTTGTATATTGTAAACTTTTGTGCTACTATTTGCAAAAGAGAACATGCCGCAAATGGATATTTCAGCAGCTTAATGATACGCCAGTGGATAGCACCGGTTGAGATTATTGGCACGACAGTCGGGTTTAAGTATCCGGAACGGACGCGGACCGACCAAGCACTGTCAACTCGGCACCATGCCTCGAAATTACTTCATTACTGTTTTCTGCCGCTACAACAACAACATGTTTCTGGGTTAATGGAATTGGGCATGTGGGCAGCTCGATCTCTTGAACTCAATCCTATTGAAAACCTTTGGACTGATATAAAGAAATGTGTTTGGTGTTTGTCAGGGTTGATTCCGGATAAATAGGGGTTTAACCAGATACAGTATCCAACACGAAGCTGCTCAAGGGTCACTCTGAATTCTCACGGCATCTCGAGCTCGTCGTCTGCAATGGGTGTTGGTTTGACTCTAAGCACGCCATCCACTGAAAGGGAGTCGGTGAAGGTGTTTATGGCACCACTGTGAATGACGGTCAGTGCATGTCTGAAGTTAGTTTTGTCGGAAGTCTGGTCGGCGTATTGTCTTGTGTCGTCAATATAGTTAATAAATGACCTCTTAACTTTTCTAGGAGGCGGTTCCGATTCAGGCAAGCGATTGCAGAGATGATTTCTACGAAAACACCCCAGCCGAAATTGTTTGGAGAGGAATTTATTATGCTCCTTAACTATATATGAGCCCCACCGTGTAGATTTTCGATAGTAGACATAAAGAGGCATCCCGTTATAGTCCGGAGTGCAGTGTTCTGGCATGTCTGAAGCTTCCTTGTCTGTATGTTGCCAACAACGTTTCTTTATCTTTTCCCTATGTGCAGTCGGCTGCGGCTAGTAGTCCAGTCATTTAAGCTTAAATTAGGTAAGAATCTCGGAATTCGATACACCCATTTATATGGCTGTAAATACTTGTATATTGACACCCTAGGTATACCTTACCATATGTAGGTTTTGAGACAACTTTAGCAACTATGGACTATAGCAACTCCCACGACAGCCGATTCTACGTTACCGGAAATGACCTGTATTTTATCCGGCAGAGTGCTGTTTTTTCAAAGATCTAACCACGGATCTACAATTTATGACATTCGATCTTGAATATTTTCTTTCTACATGTTGGAGCGATTATTTTGAATTAATTTTTGACATATTATGTAGCTTGGAATGACTTTTGACTAGATTAATGATTAGATTGACTTCAAAAAATACATATTTTAGAAAACATGTTATAGTCATTTACAGACAAACTTCAGCTTCTTAGTTTTAAATGTTTACCAATATCTATATATAACAAAGTATAGTATGGTATGTAAGCACATTTTTTGAAATACTATAGACATATGAAAAAAGTACATAAGCAAGTAAGAACGACAGAACAAATAAAGATAAGACCGAACACCTTGGGAAGGTCGAAGGAAACAAAAGCGTACAATGGTTTGAAGTTCAAATTACTGGGAGAAGATATGAAAAAATTTCAAACCACTAAAAAGAAAAAACAATTATACAGGCGAAATACTTTGAAGTCCATAGGCAGCAGAATGAGTGAAGAATGTACATACATAAGGAAGATAAAAACGAACCTCACTACAGAAGTTGCCAAGCAATAAAAATATTTCAAAATTGAAGAAAGGTGTGCAAATTCATGAAGGTGATAAGAAAATAATGCAAAACACAGTGCAATATAAAACAAGAAGGCAATAAAAGAGCATACCGGTAGTAGGCAGTAAAAGACGGGTGGTATTTACTTTCGAAGAAATGTTGTGAATTGAAATTTTTCTTTGTCTTTATTGTTGGTAAGTGATGGCCTAAATTGAACCATATCATGCTGGATAACATTACGGAACTTTAGAAGAATTGAACAGCCTTAATCAACGAAAATATCACAAAAAGAGTATATCAAGATATTAAACCGAACCAGGGCGTCATATTAGCACTAATTGGTGAAAATATGAAGTAGATACAGAAATAAGCCATTTCGTTCTCGGTACAGTTAGGAACACGTAACCGAAGCGGATATGTAATCCAATGCCAAGGACTGTCAATCAACAGCGTTCTTCGGAAGAAGTAATTGCTATAACAAAAACAAAAACTATTTAACAATAACAAGCTTACCGCAAAAGTACCAACCGGACAATAGGATCTGTTTGATTCAGATTTCTATACAGTTAAGTACACTGACCTCAGCAGTGTTTCCAATAACCAAAGTGACAATAGCAACATTTATAAGTAACTGACAGATTCGAGCTCACATGTTTGTACATAAAGAAGTTATAGCCGGGAATGAGCAGGCTGTGTGAGCTCGCCCGCTCCGCAGCATACACTAGCATGGTAGAACCTGAAACCTTCATGGTGGTGGGTCCTCATTTTATAAAGAAGCTGCTCCGAAAGGAAGAAGGAGTAGGCAGAGAGAAGTATTCGCAACAACTGCAAGGCATGCGTCAAACCAAGTAGCTAATGGAGGTTTAAAACATCAGCAGGTTCAAATATATAGTCAACCTCCATAGGGACAAACTCAGAATACTTGTCGCATTCTATACTGAGCACTGTAAGCACAAGAAGCACTTATGTAACATGGGCCTAGCTTCTGCTGCTGCGGCTAGGTGGGTCGTTGTGACATAGGAGAGGGCACAATAGACCTTAGGTCGCAGAACAATGCTCATCTACTATATTTATATTATGTACATACATTTAATTCTGACAAGTTTATATGCTTTTTAAAGACCAATCTCTGTAGCGGTTTAAAGCGCTATCAAAAGAGTGATCCGAGAAGATGATAAAATGAAGAAGGAAGCAGATTACCTCTCTTATGCCAAGTGAGTTTAATGCGCTGGACTGGTAATGTAAATAAGAGATGGGAAAATTTTCGAAGCAATTTTGCCACTGGGTCAAACCAAGTCTAGCGGTACATGAAAATTCCGAAAAGTCTCCGATTTTGAAAATTAGCAGTTCATTACGAAGGGGACCAGACGCATAACCCGTGATATAAATATTTCGTTAAAATTATGGTTTTTGTTAAAGGTATTGAAGGTTGAAATTTGGGGGACGATAAAACTGTAAAATTATTTTCTCATAAACTAGTGTAGATAAATCGATGAAATTTTATGAAGTCAAAGAAAAATGTTCGTGCTATATTATAAATATTTTTTCATGATCCATTTGTTTAAATAATAATATTTTACATAATTTTTTGTTAAACCATTGAAATGTTTCAGGTGTTCTTCACAAAGAACTACATATCTAACCTAACCTAATGCTGACAGTTCCTGAACTTTAAACTAATCAAGTTAGGATATCTCTTGACTGGAATGTGGTTGTAGAACCAAAATTACGAATCCTTGGTTAAGTTCACCAAAAAAAGTTAACTCAGAAAACTAGAAACGGAACTATGGTTTGTTGTTGATGTTTTCAGAGCTTTTGACCAGTTCTAACATTTCAGCCCGGCTTTTTTTTCAACTACTTTGGCGAACTCGGAACAAAGGCGAGCTGATAAGTATTTAAAATGTTCCTCCCGCAAAAAATTTCAAAAAAAATCACGCGCGTGAGCCTCGTCCCACCAAAGTTCGACCCAAGCAATTGCTTTGAGCTTAGCGCACCACCGCCCAAAATAAATGTAACCCCCACTAATGGGTGACTAACTGGAAAGCAAAATTGTGGTTGCGTGTACTTTCGCCTCGTTTGGCATGGAAAAGACGCTTTCGCTGTTAACACGCTCGTAGCATTGAGATGTCAATGTCATGGGTGTTATTGACATCGATTTCCGAAAGCCAAACGTTCATTCTAAAAAACAAAAAACAACAACGACAAACTAAAGCAGTAATGTCGCCCATGTGTCGGCAACCAAGTATTCCGACGAGCATGAACTTGGTGACTCCTTTACAGGCGCCCCGCTGTTGCACGCGTGTGTAAGTGGTGAGTGCGCGCTAGCTTTTGGTGGCATTGGTGGTGGGGTGGTGATACATACATACATATATGTACATGCATATATACACGTGTTACACACCCGTACATCCACTCAATAGAAGTACGCATTCATTCAAATCGATTCACCTCGCTGTGCCAACCCTCAATCCACTGCCGTCACCCACAACAACAATGCATATACTTGGTGCTTATGCTATTGTTGTTGTTTTTGTTTAACATTCTTTTGTTATATGAAAGTAAAGCAATTTGCTAACGCGCAAACTCACACTTTTACTCGCTTCATCCCCCGGCCAATTATGCAAATAACGGTGTAACTGCCCCTCCAAGGTCTGCGGCTAGTCAGTCGTTTGTCAAAGCTTTCCAGTCGCTTTGTTTTCTAGCTGTATATAGTTTACTCATATGCATAATGGAGTCATTATGTTGCTTGTTGTTGTTGTTATTATTATTTATGATTGTGGATTTTTTTTTTGCCATACTCGTATTTCTTGCGTTCGCTTTTGTTCTTTGTGGCTGTCATTACAAAGCGTTGACGGAATGTGAAGGTCAACCCCTTTTTGCAACGCTGTTCTTTACGCCCACTTCACCATCACGATTGCGTGTTACGTGCTGGAGAGGGTGGATGCTAAGCAAAATCAATAAATGTTCATTGAGTTTTCTAGATCTGGGGAGTAGCGAAAAATTTGCAAGGGGTACTCAAAACAGAACCGTAACAAAATAATAATAAAAAAAACTTTAAAAATAATTGGAAAAAAAATCGTTATATAATGTTATTATTTTGGGTTGTTGTATTTTATAATAATTTTTCTTCTGTAATCTTAAAACTACTCTTATAGAACCCCCATAGGTGATCTCATGACTATGGCCAGAGCGTACTGAAATTATGGAAGAAACAGATCTTCCGCGGACGTTCCATTGCCTGACTATGACGAAGTTCGAATAGTAATTACCAGTCTGAAAAACAACAAAGCGGCAGGGGCCGATGGATTGCCGGCTGAGCTATTCAAACATGGCGGCGAAGAACTGATAAGGAGCATGCATCAGCTTCTTTGTAAAATATGATCGGACGAAAGTATGCCCAACGATTGGAATTTAAGTGTGCTATGCCCACTCCATAAAAAAGGAGACCTCACAATCTGCGCCAACTACCGTGGGATAAGCCTACTTAACATCCCAAATAAGGTTCTATAAGGTTCTATTAGGGGCCCTATTGTGTGAAAGATTGAAGCCCACCGTCAGCAAACTGATTGGACCTTATCAGTGTGGCTTTAGGCCTGAACAATTAACAACTGACCAGACATTCATCAAGCGCAAATCTTGGAAAAGACCCGTGAAACAGGATTGACACACACCATCCATTCTTGTCCGAATTTGGTATCTCCGCAAAACTAATACGGCTATGTAAACTAAATTGTAACTGGTCTCAACAACCGCGCCGTTAGTTCTGCTTTCTGCAGACTGTATAAGGAAGCGTAGCAAATGGGTCCGGTAGTGAACGATGGCAAAACAAAATATCTCCTGACGTCAAACAAGCAGTTCGTTTATCTTGGAACCAGCTGGCGTTAATGCTGGTCAGCCTCAAAATCCAAAGCGGAATAACTCTACCCAACAGGTGCTACTTCGTAAGCAGTTGAGAAATAAAGTGCTCTCTCGATGAACAAGGACCAAGCTATACAAGTCACTCATCATCTTCGTCCTTTTTTTTTTGGTGCAGAAGCATGGACGATGACAACATCTGATGAGTCGGTGCTACGAGTTTTCGAGAGAAAAGTTCTGCGGAAGATTTATGGACCTTTGTGCATTGGTAACGGCAAACACTGCAGGCTATGGAACGTTGAGCCGTACGAGATATACAACGTCATTGATATAGTTCAGCGAATTAAGAGATATCGGCTACGCTGCTAATGTCATGTCGTCCGAATGGATGAAAATACTTCGGCTCTGAGAGTGTTCGACGCAGCACCCGCCGAGGGAAGCAGAGGAAGAGTAAGGCCTCCACTCCGTTGGAAAGACGAGGTGGAGAAGGACCTGACCAGAGTTGCCACAAACACGAAAAAATAAAAAGTATACATTATAAAATGTGGGCGAATATGAAACATTCAGAAAATATGCCAATATATTATATATCGTTGCCACCTGTAAAAAAACAGAGCAAATAATGCATAATTTGTGATAGCTTTAAGACATTTTGCAAATTTATTAAGGGAACTATGACTGTAGTAGTCAGTTAGACACATATTAGAATTGAGTTGCCACCTGCAAAAAATAATAGTGCTGATAGTATGAAATTTGAAATATGTGTTCCAAGTTAGAAGATATTTCGAAAATTCAATAAATATAAATATTACGAATAGTAAAATACTAGAAAAAATTTATTTTTGGAATGGAGTTGCCACCTAACAAGTAACGGTATATATTATGAATACTTGTAAAATTGTATATCTTTTCGAAAATCCATTCCGAAAATATACGAAAAGTCATAATTAGACATATTTAGAAATAGAGTTGCCATGCGTAGCGAAAAAAAAATTCAAATATTATAAAATGTATATGTACTCTAAGGTATTTCGAAAAAGGAAAGTAATCAAGTAGTTCCAAGTTAGACATGTTTTGGAATAGTGTTGCCAACTCTGAAAATAACAGTGTAAATACATATTTTGTATTTGTTTACCACCAAAAAAATTAAAAAATGTGTAAATATTTCGTTTCAGAAAATCATTCACAAAATATTCTTGAGTGTTGCCAGCTGTCAAAATAAAGTGTAAATATTTTGAATATTTTTTACTAAATATGAAGTCATTCAGTAATTCAATCGCAAAGTAATATATTAGATAAATTTTGGAATAGAGTTGCCACCAAGAGAAAAAATATTAAGTGTATACATTATAAAATGTGTGCGTTGTATGAAATGTGCAAGGGATTCTTTCAGAAAATATTCGCATAGTTACAAATTATACAAATTTTAGAATAGAGTTGCCACCTTTAGAAAAATTAACATTCTAAATAATGCGAAAATTTTACTAAATAAAAGGTGATTCAGAAAACTATACGAAAAATAATAAATTTATTTTTATTTTGGCATAAAGTTGCCACCAAGAGAAAAAATATTAAGTGTATACATTATAAAATGTGTGCGTTATATGAAATGTTTAAGGAATTCTTTCAGAAAATATTCGCATAGTTACAAATTATACAAATTTTAGAATAGAGTTGCCACCTTTAGAAATATTAATATTCTAAATAATGCGAAAATTTTACTAAATAAAAGGTGATTCAGAAAACTATACGAAAAATAATAAATTTATTTTTATTTTGGCATAAAGTTGCCACCTACTGAAAAATATAACTTAAATAAATATGTTTCAAATGTATTTGTTTGGTATAGAAAAAATAGAAAACTAAATAATAGACAAAAGTTGTATGCATAAGTATACAACCTTCAGCTAATTTCTTCAGAATTTATGTACAAACTTGACATGACAGACTATGACTAATACTGAAATTCTTTAGCTACCTTTCGTGTGAGACCCAGACATTGCTATTGTTGTACAAATAGTATGTAAATTATGCAGACGACTATTAAAATGCATGTAGTGGAGACCACGCCTTATAGCTATGCTAAAAAGGGGCTTGTCCGCATTACAAGTACAACAAAGGCGCGAAATTCGCACTACACAATGTCCTCGAATTTAATCAAGTAATGCAAATTTGTTTTTGTATTTAATCAACGAAATGTCAAGCATATGACAATTAAAACGAAAATATAGACAGATTATAGACACATATACATACATACATATGTATATAGTATGCACGTAAATATGAAAAATATTTATTAACTAAAAATTGGCAGCGCAACGCAAATTGCAGCAGCCTTCGTGTGTAGCCCACGCACCGAGTAAAGCGGTCGGCAGACAGCAGTCGTGGCGCATAAATTGAAGGATAGCAACAAGTTTGCATTGCAGTGGAGATGAGAGAGGCGAGCGGAGCATTCGGAAGCTGTTGCAATTGGCTCGTAGTGGTGGTGACGGTTTTGCGGTGCATATTGCGCATGCGCAAGTGTATAATTTGTGTAAGTAAATATTATATTGCTGCTGTTGTTGTTGTGGCATTCACATATTGGCAGCTGCAATAACTAGAACCACAACTTAGTGGTCGCGTTGAAGTTTTTGCTTTTGTTTTGGTTGCTTTTTTCGGCGGTTTCTTATTTTATTTAGCTTTAATCCTTAGCCTCATTTTCATTATGCTGCATGGAAACCTGAATCGAGACATATAGATACATACATACGTACACTATGCATGTGTTGGCGCGCATACTTCAGCGCGCAACGGAGTCAATTAAAAGTCGGCATTCAAAAGTAGTTTGTTTTTAGTGCTTATCGAATCGCCGAAACGACTCTTTTGCGGTGAGACATTGAAATGCGCTAAATTTAGCACAAATATATTACTTTGCCAAGATAATGAATATTTATGGAGTTGCAACGATACATACATATGTATGTGCCCACATGTGAAACTTAAGCATTAACTTACATACAGACATTTTAGGTAGTTTGTAATGTTTGAAGACTGAAAGGTAAATGGTAAGTAAACGTTGCCTTAAAATATAATTCGTGTGAAACTTCGTAAAGATATCTTGTCAACTAAGAAAGTTTTCCATAAAGGTTTGATCGATCAGTTTGTATGGCAGCTATATGCTACAGTGGTCCGGTCTGAACAATTTGACAGGATATTTTAGCTTTTCCGTGGACAATAATCTATGCCGAATTTTGTGAAGATATCTCGACAAATAAAAAAGTTTTCCATACAAGAACTTTATTTTGATCGATCAGTTTGTATGCCAGCTATATGCTATAGGTGTCCGATCTGAACAATTTGTTCGGAGCTTATAACGTTGCCTTAAAATATAATTCATGTGAAATTTCGTGAAGATATCTCGACAAATAAAAAAGTTTTCCATACAAAGACTTGAGTTTGATCGATTGTTCGGAGCTTGTAACGTTGCCTTAAAATATAATTCGTGTGAAACTTCGTAAAGATATCTTGTCAACTAAGAAAGTTTTCCATATAAGGACTTGAGTTTGATCGATCAGTTTGTATGACAGCTATATGCTACAGTGGTCCGGTCTGAACAATTTGACAGGATATTTTAGCTTTTCCGTGGACAATAATCTATGCCGAATTTTGTGAAGATATCTCGACAAATAAAAAAGTTTTCCATACAAGAACTTTATTTTGATCGATCAGTTTGTATGACTGCTATATGCTATAGGTGTCCGATCTTGAAAATTTTTTCGGACATTATGTTGTAGCTTGGATAAACATTTTTTTCTAAATTTCGTGAAGATATCTTGTCAACTAAAAAAGTTTTCCATATCAGGACTTAATTTTGTAGGTTCGGTTTGTATGGCAGCCATAGATAGATAAAATGTTATGAGGTAATGCCCTCTACGATATCACATGTCTTCCCAGAGTCCCAGCAGCCTGAATAGGTCTAGGAGTTTGCCGGGCGCTACTGAGGTGATGTGATCCCTGCTGATAAAAATGGAATCCAGGGCCTTAAGCCTTTTCCCACAGATTGCTGTGCAATCCAGGATTAGGTGTGCTGGTGTTTCCTGTTCCAGGTCGCAGAACCGGCAGTTAGCACAGGAGACTATGCAGCCATAGGCTATAGTGGACCGATTCCAATAATTTATGAGGAGATTATAGCTCTGTCATAGAGAATAGTCTATACCAAATTCCGTAAATATATCTTATAAAAAAAGTTGTCCGTACAACAACTTAATTTTGACCGATTAGTTTGTATAGCCAAACCTTACATAGGTTAGACGGCTAATGCCTCAAAATGATGGCGGGATCACTCTTAGACTGTTATGCATAGTCCACTCCGGCTACAATTCGCTGTAGTTTGATATTTCGACAACGCGCCTTGAAAGCATCACAACTCTGCTTAGATGCTTTACTTAAATTTCCGCTATTTCACCTGGAAATCTAAAAGTATGGTGTTCGAAGCGGAACAATGGCGAAAAAAGTATTGAGATGGTTATATATCTTACTCTTCCAAGCTCCTTATACAACTAGCAACCGGATAAAATTTACAATCTAACCGCATGATTCTCGATCAGACAGTGTCCACTTTGAACTTCCACAACACTGAATTTCTTGCGATCCGCTTTGGATCAGAAGAAATTAGCGACTACCAGAAGTTGACCAACGCGTGCTAAGCTGGTCTGAGGCCCAACCATCCAGTAGACAACCCCAAGAAGCCAACGGATCTTGGATAAAATTTCCAATCTAACTGCATGAATCCCGATCGAACAGTGTCCATTTAGAATTTCGACAACATTGAATCTCTTGCGATCCGCTATGAGCCAGAAGAAACTAGCGACTACTTAAAGTTGACCAAAACGTGCTGAGCTGGCCTGAGACTCAACCATCCAGTACAACGCCAAAACGCCAACGGAACTCTTACCCATTCGCATTCTTCAGCTAGTGATACTGAAGTTATTGATCTAGGAAGCTCATCAGCCTTGCTGTTTCATGCATTAACTCAATGCCAGAGATTAGGAGTCTAGAGATTCTTTCACTTGTGCTGAGCATACAGTAGAGCATAAGGTTAATATCGCTGCCGTCCTATCGAAGTAAATAGCCACCTCTCTGAGAAGACTGCGCTCGGGAGCAGTAGACCTAGTGCTATCTTCATGGCAGTGGTCGGGAAGCCTACAACTAGGTTGATCGACAGATTCCAACAGTGTACTACTACTCCAGCAAACCTCTGCGCAAGCTTTGATACAACTGCAATAAAGCTCACCGTCCCTCTAATCCAGCGATTCTTTCTTTCCCATATCTCTCTCGAAGGTGTGTGAGCAGAGATAATATAGCCTGGTCTAGAATTGGCGGTCTGATAATTATGATTGAAGCATTTTGAAAGAAATCAAAGTCTGTTAGGATTTTATAAGGCTCAGGCTCGCCGTCATCTAAGTATCTAGCTTCTCTGAGCCTCAGAACAGCTTTCGCGGCCATACATAATGAAATATTCACAAAGATATTGACATTCCTCAGCTTATGTCTTGTTACAATCCTATAATGAAACCCGTTTGAAAAGAGATCTACCAGTCTTCTGCAAAGGGGCAGAAATATCTTAACTTTTTTAAAACCCGAATTTTAAAACAACCAAACAAAAAAATACTCCATTTGGTTCAATCTTCAATCTCGAGCCCTATTTACTGCGATTGTGACGAAATTATGTTACGTAACACATTTTCGTTGCGTTTCATCGATTTTAGTTTAAGAAGTTTAGCATAAGTAAAACCAGATGTACTTAATAATTTGTGGAATAAAAACATCACTTTACATATGTATATGTATGTATATATTAGAACGGATCGATTTGCAGGGATCCGAAAAACGGAAAAATCATGTATGAGGGAAATATTCTACGGATTATTCTAAACAACAACTATGTGCCTCAAATCGGTTTCGAGCCAGCGCTTTTGAAGGCTTAGAAAAATTTGTCCGTCATTTTTTGAGATATCCGAATGAAATTTGATATATTGGTGCATTTTCGTATGCCATTAATCATTTGTCGGAAAACTGTATCACATATCTACCATACAACTGATTATTCAGATTAAACAAGGCTGGCTGGAAACCAGTTTTAAAGACACTGCCCCTTAGTCAAAGTTGTTCACAATGATCCGTAGAATATTTCCTATATATTTTATAGCAATAATAATCGACCCTCTCTAATGAGATACCATATGTCAGCTGCGCGAATGACGGACACATCATCAGCGCACTGCCGCTCATCAAGCAATTTATGACCTTAAACAAAATAAAGTCGCCCCACAGCAGCGGGCAAAAACGAAAAGAAGACGACCTTGTGCGTCCTTGTGCACATTGCGGCGTTGGGACTTCGGCACGCGGTGAGCAATGATTGCGCACAAAATATATTTATATACAATAAAAACAAACAGTTGTGCGTATGTGTGTGTGATTTCGGTCTTAAAAATGTTTCGATTTAGAGCAGTGAACAAAAAATGGAAACCTGCTTGTGATTTGTTAAGTTTCCATGAACAAAACATTCAAGTTTACTTAATGATATCATTTATTTACTTTTTCGATTGCTTATTGACGCAGTGTTGAATTTAACGACAAATGACGGATGTGAAAATTATCAAAACAAATATTGAATGGTGAATGCCATAAAAGAGTACAGAATGACTCTTGCAGGCGTTGAATTAGAAGGCAAAAGATATAAATAAAAGCAAACAATTATTAAAAAAAAAAAAAAAAATAATTTTAAAATATTAAAAAAAAAATTTAAAAATATTAAAAAAAATAGAAATAAAATTTAAAAAAAAATGCAAATAAAAGCAAACAATTATTTCAAACACAATTAAAAAATATAAAAGACAAAATTTATATATTAAAAAAAAAATTTTGAAAAAAATGTAAATAAAAGCAAAAGTATATTGAATACATTTTAAAACATAACAAAAAATTAAAATATTATTTGTTATATTAATTTTTGTTATATAATCAAATTTTAAAAACATGTTTAATATATTTAAAAAAACAATTTTAAAACAGTAAAGATATTAAAAAAAATACTTTAGACAAAATAAAAATAAAATTGAAATAAAAAATGTTAGCAAAAAATTAATATATTACAAAAATATATAAAGCAAAAAATTTATTTTAATTAAATTTTTTATCTTAAAAAAATAATATATTAAAATAGTTTTAATATACCAAAAAAAAAAAAAAAAAATTAAAAAATTAAAAAAAATGTGTATATATAAATAAAGCAAATAATTATTTAGAATATAAAAATATTACAAATTCAAAAAAATAAGAGGACAAAAAAATTAACGCATTAATATAATTTTGATATATTAAAAGAATTAAAAATATTAAAAACAATTAAAAATTAAATTGAAAAATAATTTTTTTAAATAATTTTAAAAATGCAAACAAAAATTTAAAATTATAAAAAATTCAAAATAAAATTTGAAAATATATAAAAATAATAGCAAACAATTATTTAGAAGATTTAAAAATATTTAAAATAAAATTAATATTAAAAATAAAATAAAAACATTTTGAAAAATTGAAAATAAAATAAAATAATGTTAATATAAATTTTTTATATTAAAGTAAAAAATAAATAAATAAATATATAACAATTTTAAAACATAAACAAAAATTTAATATATTATAAAACTTAAAAAACATGAAAACCATTACTTAAAGATATTAAAATAAAGATACGAAAATTGAATAAAGAATTACAAAGTAAACAAAAATATTAAAAATAATAAATATTTTAATAAAAGTTAAATTAATAAAAATTTCACAGCCTAAAAATAAGTTTAACTTAATATACATACCTTGCACAGGGTATAAAAAATTTAAAAATAAATAAAAACTACAAACCTAATTCTAAAAAAATTTCAAAAATCAAGCAAAAAACTTAATTGTTTAAAAATTATACCCGTTTGCAAACGCTTAATGACTTTAAAACGCTAAAAAAAAGAAACTTAATGAAAGACAATCAACGCCGCGCTCAGAAGGCAAAAAGTAAATATTGCAGGAACAAATATTCAATAGTTGCTTTTTCTTGTTTTTTACCCATTTCATTATTTTTTTATTCTTATTTCATTAGAACGTAACGCTGACCTTGGCGCTTCTTGTCAACAATGTATGTATAACAATGTACTACTCCCCACAAGTTGTTATCCATCACCTGCTTCACCAACTGTTTCGCTAGACTAACTGCTCAACGCAACACAATCGATTGTCTTTGTTTCACGTTTCTTATCAATAAAATGCAATAAGCAGCAGTAAATAATATTTGCTTACTTTCTTTCCAAACGTTTTTGTCTGTTCGGTTGCAAACAAAATTGAAAGAGATTTTAACTTTTTTTCTCTCAATTTTATTACTGTAAACTTTCATATCAGAAATTAATTTTTATTTACGTTTTTTTTTTCATATAAAGTATTTTGGTCTTTCTTAAAATGCGAGTTGTTATCATTTGACAAATGCCATCAGCCATCAAATATCAGTCTGCAGTTGAAGTGAAAATATGTATATCTAACAGGAAATCCTACGAAAAGTGCCTCTCTCAAAATACGTGTCTCTAAAATTCCACGCGATAAAATATTAGTGAAAAAACCTGACAAACCGAAGTTGTTTGTATGCACAGACACTTTAAACTCAGATACGTCATCAACATTTCTGAAAAGTTAACGTCAAACCCAAAAGAGTCTCAGTGACTTGTAAAGATCATCAGGTGTTTTAAGACTCCAGAAAGAGCTGAGCGAAGCTCGTTTTCTTATTTTTCGACCATTCTGAGTTCAGTCATCATTCTCTAAGTAAATCTAAAATCTTCTAAGGCTATGAAGCGTTAAATACATATACGATTTGTTCCTAGAGTTGCAGTAATATGAAGATAGGAAATATCACATACTATAAGGGTACGATTTCAAGACCGGAGCATACTCTTGTGAAATCCATAGAGATGATCACGTGACTAATGCCCAGAAAATATTGAAATTATGGAGGTAACGTTTCACCAGCCTTCTGAATGGCAGCGAAAGCATAACTCCGGGAGATGGTGAGCCCGAATCCGCAATCGATGACGATGGAGCGTTCTATTGCTCGACCATGAAGAAGTTCTAATAGCAATTACCCCTCTAAAGAACAACAAAGTGGCGGAAGCCGATGGATTACCGGTCGAGCTGTTCAAATACGGCGGCGTAGAACTGATGTATGCTCCTTGCATCAGCTTCTTTGTAGAATATGGTCGGATAAAAGCATGCCCGACGATTGGAATTTGAGTATGCTCTGCCCAATCCACAACGGATAAGCCTCCGCAACATCGCATATAAGGTTTTATCGATCGTACTGATTGGACCTTATCAGTGGAATTTAGGAAAGGAAAATCAACCAGTGACCATATATTCTGTCATATTTACCATGCGCCAAATCTTGAAAAAGACCGGTAAAAAAGGATCGACAAACTCTTTGTCGATTTCAAAGCAGCTTTTGATAGCACAAAAAAGAACGGCCTTTATGCCGCGATGTCTGAATTTAGTATCCCCGCAAAAATAATACGGCTGTGTAGACTGACGTTGAGTGATACTAAATGCTTTAACAGGAACGGGATGGACCTCTCCGCGCCAATTGGGAAATAAAGTCCTCTCTCAAAGACTTTCTGCAAGTCACTCAACAGCCCCGTCCTGCTGTATGGTGCCGAGCCATGGCCGAAGACAACATCTGATGAGTCGGCGTTCCGAGTTTTCGAGAAAAAGGTTCTGCGGAAGATTTATGGTCCCTTGGCCATTGGCAACAGCGAATACCGCAGTCAATGGAACGATGAGTTGTAGAAGATATATTACGGCGACATTAACATACATAGTCCAACGAATCAAGAGACAGCGGCTACGCTGGCCGAGGAAAGCAGAGGAAAAAAAAGAAGAGGTGGAAAAGGACCAGGACCTATAGCCACGAAAAGAAGAAGATAATTCACTGTAGATTTGAAAAAAGTTTTCAAAGTTAGACAATTATAAAGACGCCGTAGTACAATTCCGACATGTCAATTGAACATAACTTATACATCCCCGACTGATTTACATAAGTGTCTGGTCATAGTGAAATCGCTGGAGGTGATGAGCTCGCAAAAGATTCAAATGACATAGGATTGGAAACGGGCCTCCATTGTGAACTGCGAAATCTTTTTAATTATAGAGAGAAACGCAGAAACGAAGGTGTGATAGAAACATCCTGGAACTTTCTGCTTGCATTGCACAGCTTTTGACTAAGACTAAGGTTAAAAGATCTCACTTCAACGAATTTGTGATAATTTCAAAGTGCTTTGTGAAGGCATTATTGTTTGATCATAAACAATACATGGGAGTTTTAGGCAACGGAACTAACCGACGTTCTAAGCTGCGCAAGTGACATCTTTGTTTGCGTTTAGATCAACATTTAACTTAACCTAACCTAATTTCCCCTGATCTGGAGCTAGAACGTGTTTGCGTCGACTATTTATTTGATTTCGCAGTTATTTTTCTTATTAATTATTTGGTTACCTAATGCTATGTGGAACCATTGAAATACGTCTGGATACAAGAAGAAGCTCGATGTTTGGATGTAACATGAGTTAGCATAAAAAACTTCAGGAACCGAGTTTTCATCTGCAAGATGCACCAAATCGATCAATTACTGAAGCGGATGGTTAGATAGATAGATAGGGTAGTTGAGGCTTTGACTGCGACCAATGGCCCTCACCTATATCACATATGGTCACAAGCCCAGCATACTGAACAATTCCAGGAGC
Source organism: Bactrocera tryoni (assembly GCF_016617805.1). Lineage (NCBI taxonomy): Eukaryota > Metazoa > Arthropoda > Insecta > Diptera > Tephritidae > Bactrocera > Bactrocera tryoni. Next base: position 63,279,118 of record NC_052500.1, on the reverse strand, counting down.
CTGCCGGGCCCGACTGAGATGATGGGATGGTTACTTGTGATGAAAAGTGGGTCCCTTACGAAAACGATATACGATAAACGGTAGTCAAGCTAGGATTGATGGCTAAACTCTCAACCCGGACATGTACTCTCAACAATTGCACCGTCTGAAGGAAGCAAGAAGCTGACAGTTTAGCCGATAGGACAGAAATTGTATTCTATTAGGACAGCGCTAGGCTACACACATCGATAGTGACTAAGCAGAAAGCATGAGAGCTAGGCCACCATCCAGTCCTGCACCAAGTGAGAAACATGACTTTCAACATAGTAATTAGGCAAGCAAAATTTCCGGTGTTATCCGACCACTGGAAGTAACTTTAAGTGTGCAGCTTTTTTAGACTTTCAAAGGTTTCTTCGAGCGGATGGAATTTTTATCACTTCAGCTTGAAAAACCGTCAATCCTTCTACTATTTAGCATTTTAAACTTTTTAGTTAAAAGTTTATAGAGTTTTTTTTTCATATTATTGTCAACCAGCTGGCAGCTAATTATGTCATACTTTTTTACAGCAGCTTTGCTCAGACATCATACTATATATAAACTACTCGAATAACACTTGAGAAATATGCGAACAATTGCATTCTAAACTTCATTTCAATTACAATGGAAGTAAACTGGTTGGTGTAGGTCACTTTACAGCATAACATACATGCTAACAAGCATTGCCTGATACCAATCAGGTGTTTAAATCAACATACCATTTGTGGCAACACCCACGATTATGACCTAAGCCAACAGGCAATAGCCGCCGCCACAGTCAATAAACCACGATTATTGCAACGCTAATTTTAAACGCCATTTTTTCTGCGAGAATTCACAAACATTTCGAAAAGTTCAGCTGACCCTAGTGGTATGTAGCAGAAAAAGCAGTAAATAAACAATGAAAAAACGCCCAAAGAATTCCATTCAAATGATTTAATAACTCTAAACTATTTAAATATGCAACAAGTGCGAGCAATCGACTTCAATGAATATCAAAACTCGTACAAAAGCAAAATCAGCAAAAAGTGTTAGGGTGCGGCCGGCTAGCGCTTTAAGCCAGAATTAGACGGTATATGGTGGAAAAAAACATAATGGAATAGAAATTCATGCCGGTAAAACACAAGATGTCTGTAGTATGTGAGCAGAGCTGTTTGGGTGTTGTAGACTGTGCCGGAGCTTACAGAATAGTTGGATAGATATCCAAGTGTACAACGCATTTAAAGAGTTTTAGGTATGTCCTTTGATTCTATAAAAAATTGGACGCAATTAGGATCGAAAGAATACCAGATGATTCTTCTTCATAGCTAAAAAGTTGGCAGGAGAGCAGAAAATACAAGCTAGGCGGCTGAAAATAAGCCGTGATCCAAGGAGGGATACTTTTTTCAATAGCCTTTTTTGACAGATCGCGTCAAGCTGTCATGTTCAGTATTATTTGGCATTTCATCATGGCAAGACTTACGTATAAACAACGACAAGAGCGATCAACTGTCGAAAATGTCGATAAAATAATGGAAATCATCGAGTCCAACAGTTTCGACTGGACAGGAGCTAAGTATTTCACAAAAGACTCTACTATGAGCTATCACTTTTAATTCGGACCTGTACTGTCAACAATAGAACCGTCCGAAGAAAGCAATCAACCAGAATCGTTCAGCTTCATCAAATAGGAGAGTACGGCAGGCGACACACGTCGATAGTGGCTCGACTGAAACTGCTTGATTGAGAGGTTTTCATGCATCCATTGATATACTGCGGACCTGGCGCCAAGTGACCTCTTCTGTACGTAACGAATGATATTGCTTGTAAAAAATTCCACTCTAAAGAAGCTTTTGAAAATCGACTGACACAGTTTTTGTTAATAGGGACGAAGGTTTCCGGTTTTTTTTGGAAGGAATGGAACAAAATTGGTACCTTCAGTTCTGCCATAGACCTAATTTTTGAAAAATCTTTTTGAAAATATTTCTCATGTTGAAATTGAACTTCATAAATAGTATAGTACTTCATTAAAATTTATGAGCAGATCTTATTATTGTATGACAGCTATATGATAAAGAACTCATTAGAAAACCTAGTCGGTGTGCACTTTCCAGGCTGTAAGGACGCGGTAAGTCCTAGCTATGAAAGAAATATAGCGGCAAACTTTACCGAACACATATTTACGCAGAATAAAATAGAATGGGTAATCCGCTTATTCGACCCGTAAAAAGCTCCCGGTACGGACGGAATCATTCCAGCAATGCCACAGAATGCGGTCTGTCTATCCGTGCCGTGGCTAAAACCGATTTTTAGGGGATGCGTGGAGTCTAGCTATGTGCCGCACTCTCGTAGAGAGGCTAGTGTAGTTTTTATACCGAATACAACCCAACCTACTCGAAAGAGTTTTAAACTATAAGCTTCACTTCCTTACTGCTGAAAACGTTAGAAAAAATCTTTGACGAGCACATTAGGGTCGCAGCGCCTCCAAGAAACTTGCCCAGGGCGCAACACACATACACGAAAGGCAGATTGGCAGAGGCTCCATAGACTGATATTTAATATCGAAAGCGCTCTTGAATAAAAAAAATACGCACTTGGAGCGTGCCTGGACATTTCTGCAACGTTCAACAACGTCTCTACGGAATCTATTCATGAATAGCAGCCAGTCAGTAGGTGTTGTTTCGCTATGCAACTTTGAATCTTGGACCCTGGAAGAATAAGTTCAAAGTAAACAGTAATAGAAAATAATGGTTGGCTTAAAGGTATTTTAGCTGTGCGCAACACTCTAAACATTTCTACGGATGGCTCAAAAAATGGAGAATGGAGTTGGTGCCGGGATATACCATACAGAGTTAGGCAAAAGGCATTCTTTTAAGTGGCCGGACCACTGCAGTATATTTCAAGCTGAGGTCATTGCTACACAGAAGGAGGTATCGATAGTAAGGCCACAAGTTTTTTCGATAGTAAGGCCACAGGGCCTGTTGAATTTCGCGTCAAGCGCAGGCACCCTTAAAGTTGATTACTCCTCATGGACATAGTAATTGAATGCCATCTGGTATCACAAAGGACCAAAACTGGTCTATGATTGGCTTATTGGTCTACCAGACTAACCTAACCAAACCTACATATATGGTATAGTGGTCCAGTTATATATTTGAGGATTGTAGCAGAGTCTGCGACAATGATGCATGAGAAGTATCATGAAAAAAATAGCGTGTTAAACAAAAAAGTTTTCCATGCAAAAACTTGAACGGTTGGTTTGACTAAAAAGCTAGCTTAAGTGGGTCCGATATCGGTGATTCCGATTTTCAAAACGATATGACAAGAACTAAGGAATTGGTACGGGAATATACAGACAGACAGACAAGGCTAAATCGACTCAGCTACTCACGCTCAACACTTAGGTATATATTTTATAGGGTCCCCGTGGCTTTCTACTAGGTGTTACACTATTCATATTACAGTTATATATCGTGCGATTTCAATCAGTATAAAAGTTAACTATTCCGTACCCAAATCAAGTGTGCTTATGCGATATGAACCGGAGTCAATATGCAGCAGTAATAAAACAGATTGTCAAAGCGCGCTTATGTACCGAACATTTCCTGTTGCATTAACATAAAAAATAATAATAAAAGCAACAACAGCACTCGATTAGACAAGAACGAAAGAGCAAAACGCAGGCCAACAGAGAGAATGCCAAAAAAAAGTGAACTTTATAGAAGAAAGAAGAAAGGCAAAAGGCTTAAAACAAAAACAACGAAAGCAACGGGCGACAAAAGCGGGCGACAAAAGCGGGCGAACGCACGGACAGAAGTCAATGTAAGTTTATATATAAATACATACATATATATGTATGTATATACATATGTACATGTGCCATATGTGTACTCCAACAACACCTGTTTGTGCGCTGCAGCCATGCCTTCAACTGCAACAAGGAAGTCGGTGCCGCTGCGCAGGCGCATTAGAATGGCGCTGGCCGCTGTCGGGTGGAAACATTGGCGCAGCACAAGCGCAGGAGGGAGGGGAGGTGCATCCACACACACACACACGCACACTTATTACATACATATGTATGTACGTGCAATAGGTGTCCGGAAAATCCAGTTGTTGTTTGCCGTAAGGTGTCAATAATCTGATGTTGCGATAAATACATGCTAACCGAAGTGTTGTTGTTGTTGTTCTGTGACATGGCTAGCAAGTTGTTGGGCGACATAGAAAAGCACTAAATTGAAGATATTAAATTTCTGCAATTTATAATTGCCACAAAAGTTACACGCAGCGGCAAGGCAACAACAAACAGAACAGGTTGCCAATTAGTGGCAATTGAAAATTGAGACAAGTTCCGGCATACGATCCATAGTAAAAATATAAATGCATAAATTATGCGTTCTTATTTATTGTTCGTGCTGCAGCCATTCTAAACACCGCTTAGTGGGGTCAATGTAGAAGCTAGACTAAGTTTACAAGCTATTTAGATAATGTAGAATAGTGCCTGTAGAGTGTTGGACCCGGTGTGGAGCTATGTTGTAGTAGTAGGAAGAAGCTTGCAAAGAATATTCTGGGTTCGAACTCTTTTTTGGAAACAAATACAAACTTTATGTTGACGTGAATGTTCCACAAAAGTGACCCTGAGGCATAAGCGGATTTAGAAAGTTTAAATTCTTACCACAAAGGATTAAGGCTGTATTCTAGCCCAGAAATTTCATATGAAACTATATCTCACAAAAAGGATCTGAATTATTTTCAAAGCTATAGCCCTATTAGTGTTGTGGCACTCGTTTGGTTTAGCCTTAAAACAAAATCGATTCAATCATATCTTCGTACATTATTCCTTTAAAAACAACATAGTAGTATGTATGAGAGAAAATAGTAAGACTTTGTTCATAATTTTAAAATTCTTAACTTATTCTTCAAAATCTATGTCGACTTCCTCAAAGTAATCTCAACGTTTTTGCAATCCTCGAAACAGTTGTTAAAGTAAATTTCTGGAACAGACCTCAATGCGCATAGCGATTCACGTTTAATGTCTTCAACTAACTCCAAGCGGTTTTTTCGGAGCGATCTTTTGAGTTTGCTGAATAGCTAGAAGACACACGGAGCTAACTCAAACAAATACGATAGTTGCAACACGACATTGGTTGAAAATTTAGCGAAAAACTCACGAAGAATCAATGCAGTGTACGACGTTGCATTCTCTTGGTGTAAAAACCAAGAGTTGGCGGCCCATAATTCCTTGCTCTTTTTGCGAATAGCTTCACAACGCACAGTACTCAAGTAGTATGCCTTGTTGACAGTTTGGCCGGTTGCTTTGATGTGGTTTTTCTTGGCTTCGGCTCACCTGTGCCACGATATTCGGCCCATTGATCGTCTGCTTCCGGATCGTAAGCATAGACATAGACGATCAGCAATCGTCCTTTCGTTTTTCTTAGGCCCAAATGATATTTCAAAATGATTTTCACTGGTCCTTCCGATATTCCAACGATGCCAGTAAGATCTCTGATTGTTAATCGTCGATCCTCAAGCATCAATTCCTTTATTTTATTGACATTTCGATCATCAGCTAATGTTGATCTCCGTTCTGGACATAGATATTGAAAAATATCTCACGAAAAGGATCTTTCACAATTCAAATTAGTTTCAAAGTTATGGCCGTCTTAAAGTCGTCACAACTTGTGTGAAATTAAAAAAAAATCATATTCCTTATACATTTGAAAATAACATAACAATAAAATTTCAATTCGATATCCCAAATCGATTTGAGTTGCAGTCTTCTAAAGTGAAGCCGTTTAGTTCGAACAACTCCTTCAGTTTCTCATTACTCCGACAGGATCTGAATTGCTTGGCATCGTCTGCTATAACAGCAGTGAAGCATAATAACTCTTGCCACCAGATGCTAGTATGGGAACGATAGGCAATGAATATCCCTCTCCAGACAAACGAAAACTAAGCTCTATAAGTCACTTATCATTCCCCGTACGGTGCAGAAACATGAACGTTGACGAAGCGAGGCGAGAAAGCGCTTGGATGAAACCATGAACTATGGATGCACAATGGACGCAAGGCCAACCACGCATCCAATGAAAATATCAAGGGCATAGGGACATGTTGGCACTTGGGATGTACATATGTATAACTGGCGTGACCTTGCAGAAGATAGAGGCAACTGACAAAGTTTGGAGTTCTCGGCATAGGCCGACCAACGGTTTACTATTTTACAGTTTTGGGGCTACGATAACTGTGTTCGTAATATGGTTAGATTTTATTTGCATTGACGGAAGAAATGGACAACGGATTTATATACATCTTTTCAACGTCCATAAAGCTGGGGGAGAAATTAAGTCCGAAATTTTCTTACAAAAAACATAACTGGCGTTCTAAGCAGACAAATTAGGTCTGGATCTTTATAGCTGTAAAACCGAAAGATATGGAAAAACAGTTGGAGTGAGATAAAAAAATGTGATATTTAAGAGATTTCAGGAAGTCAATGTAGAAAAGGAAGATCAATAATTTATTTTTCCTTTTTTTGCTGTGAAATGCGCAGCATTATGTAATCACGGAACACCGAATTACAGCACGCAACACGGATTAGAAGCATGACAATTCAGTTATATTTATTTGAACTGTTTGGAAAAAGCTCGTAAAAGCGAACGCTGACAATTGGAAGAGAATTGGCGTCAAGGAGATATGCGCGACTAGACAATGACGACAAAATATTTGCTTTAGAAATGGTACAGAGTGAAAAAAGTACTTATCAAGGCAAAAACAATAGCAAAAACCAGCTGCTGTTGCGAAAGTCAAGAAGTGAAATGTAAGCGGAGCTAAACCAGAAACATTAACGCAGAAGCAATCAGAAACGGAGCAGCAATGATTACAACAAACATTTTTAAGAGAACACATAGAGCTATCTCTATTCATATTCATAATTATAGTGATAGCAATGGGAACAACAACAACAACAACAATGCTGGTTAATGAACAAACAAGAACAACAAATAAAGCACATTAACTTGTCATACAATGCAATGGAGGTTAAGTGGCGACTGCCACGCAAAGGTGACAACTGCAATATGACTGGAAAGCAAACAAGCAAAAAAAGCGTTAAATTCGGCTGAACCGAAGCTATATACACTTCGTATGTGAT